>NC_142119.1:31690000-31990000 GCF_056152115.1 Neolamprologus brichardi | reverse complement strand
ACCTGGATGTAGCACAACATGGAGTTACAGCCAAAGCCAACACAACAGCAGCTCGAAAAGGTAAAGATCAGTCTCTATTGGCTTACAAAGAAAAAAGAATCTTCCAGATTTTTAACAGATTTAGGTCTGTACTCAGAAAGTCAGAGTAAGTCCATACCACATGTTCTCAAATCGAGTCTCAGTAGAAACCAAGAGAGCAGATGGGTGAAGTTTTACCTCCTCCAGGACTCCTTCTGGGTGCCACTGCTGTCCCAGCAGAGGAGATCAACGCTGTAGTGGGTTACAGGTGAACCACCATCGTTCTTTGGAGCCTTCCAGGTCAGAGTTACTGTGCCCTTCCTGACGCTCTGGATCTTCAACCTTGTTGGAGGATCGGGAGGATCTGGAGACATTACAGACTGGTGTCAGATCACAAACAGCCATGATGTACATAACACTTGTTTCATCAGGAGTAATGCTGCTGCTGATAAATGTCATTTCTGTCATGATTTGATCAAATTCAGGATATACCGTTTTCTTCTATGATATAGTGCTCAAGATTTATGTTCTTGATTTCAGCTGTGTCTGAAAAGTTAGTCTTGTTATCACGTAACTAGTGTGTGGGTTAAAATTGAGTTTAGAGTCAGTCTAGAGTACACTATAAAATCAAATTACAGTGTACAGAAGCAATTTTGTTTGCTAAGGTCACATTGCTGTGAATAGTGCGCTTTTTCTGTGTATGTATGACAGTATCATCTGCACATGCTCTGAACATCATGATACAAAAGTAGAAAACAGATAAGATAGTTTGGTTGATATTGGATTTGCACATTGTGTAAAAATGGTAAGGTATTATGCTATACTAAAGGTTTCTGTGTATAAAATAGAAAAAAATGTAATAACACCTGTTTAGATGAGCCAGAGCAGAAAACAATAGATGAGATAATAAAAACCGAACGTACGGATTGGATCTCTGGCCTTGGTCCTTTCAATGCTTGCGATGTAGGGGCCAAACCCAAAGCGGTTCTCAGCACGTACACGGAAAAGGTACTCCTGGCCTTCATTCAGATCTGGCACCACCAGAGACTGAGCAGTGCAGGCCGGGTTTACCTGGAAGAACAAGATCAGCGTCAAATACATGGGAGCAAAACAGTGTATAGCTTAATGTGCATTATTCTGCAGGCTGTACCTTGGTCCATGCTTTTCCCTCTGCTGTTTTCTTTTCAATAAAGTAGCTCTTAACCCTCTCTCCTCCATCACACTCTGGGGGTTTCCAGGTGAGTCTGCATGTTCCCCTGGTCACGTCACTAATCTTCAGGTCTCTGGGAGGTCCGGGCAGGTCTGCAGGGTAACAATCAATCAAAGACAGAGAGACTCAATGTTTTTTGGCATATTTTAAACTGCTAATTGGACATAATTAACTTAATTAACATATCCTTCTTTAATTTGTATATTTACTTCTATTGTAGTCATTACACACTTTGTAGCACCCTGCCAGGTGTGTCAGTCTGAAAAGCCTTACCGAGGACGCTGACTCTGACTTTGACCACTCTGTGTCCAGCAGGGCTCTCTGCGTTGATGATGTATCTGCCACTGTGGTTTAGTTTGCAGGCTGGGATCACAATCACTGAGGTTGTGTCGGTGGAATGGATCTGCGACAAGAATTTCACCCTCTCCTTAACACATTCAGCACTAACTGGGCTGAGCCATAATTCAGATTGCAAACCATAAAAACAGTAAATTTTTTGTCTTCTAAGATTATTAGGGCTGAATAATCTTTCAAACCCTTCTTTAGAGGAATGAGCTGAATATACTTTAAAATATTAAAATATGTCATTTGGACAGAATATATGGACGTCTGACCTCTGAGTCAATTGGCAGAGTGTGTAGATCGTTCTTTTTCTCAGTCTCAGCCGTCCCATCGAAAGTCCAGGTGACTTTGGGGACCGGTCGGCCGGTGATGGTGGCAGGAATCTTAATGGTCGTTCCTGCTCTACAGTTTAGCAGGTCTTGAGCAGTCACATCGAGAGTCACCGTTGGCTCAACTGGAGAGAAAAAACATCGGAGGAAAAAATGCCTTCCTTGAGTTCACACACTGTTTGATCCTGCCCTTAATGTAAGCGTTGCTTTTAAATCGGTATTGAATTATGCTGCACAAATCAGAATGAGAATATTAAAACTCTGGTGAAAATGAAATCATGTCTTTTATGTCCAGGTCTGTATTAAACAGAGGTTCTTATCTGTGTTTGTATCTCTTACTCAGGATGTCCTGGACCAGGATGTCACCAGTCCTAGCAGGCTCTGAGTTTCCAGCAGAGTTCACCGCGTAAATCCTGAACTTGCACTTCTTGCCTTCCTTCAGGTCAGGTACAGTGATTTCAGTGGAGGGGTGGAGCTTATCAGCAGGATTCACTCTCCTCCAATCAGGAGAGCCCTCCTCATGAACCTCAATAATGTAACCCTTGATTGGGCTCCCGCCATCTTTGTCCGGTGGGGTCCAGGTTAGAGTGATGCTGTTCTTGGTCTTGTCTTTAATTTCAGGATTTCCAGGTATGCTTGGGGGGTCTAAGGAAGAAGAACGGAGGTCAGGCTGTCTAACTTGACTTTTTTATTTTACCTAATAATCCAATGTGCACATTTTGAACCTGAAGAGCTGTCTATCACCTAGAACGGTTTCATGTGAGTTACCTAGTTTTGGAGATTTTAGCTATTGGTGTGTCTGCCGTCATTATTACAGAATGAAAAGAGAACTTTGGTTTTACTCATCATCTAAATTAGAGAGCAAAAAACCCCCCGAAAATATAAAGCAGTGTTTTTATCCAAATCTCTGTCTTCTAGTCCAAATCTGAATCATGGATTAACAGAGCTGGTCTGGGGGTCACTTACTGCATGGATCCACAGCAAAGCGGCACTCTGTGGCCTCGCTGGGCGGTCCAACACCAGCAGCATTGCTGGCTGAAATCCTGAATTGGTACTCTGTTCCTTCTATGAGCTTCAGCACGGTGTACTGCAGGCCTTTCACTGCCGGTTTGGTGACTGGAGCTCGGTTGACATGACCCCAGTACACAGCACCACGTTCCCTCTTCTCCAGCCAATATCCCTGGATGGTGGAACCACCGTTGTCCAGAGGGGGATCCCAAGTCACGGTCATTGTGGTCGCTGTAGCAGCAATAATTTTTGGATTACGTGGAGGTCCAGGAAGACCAAATGGATCCCGCAGCTGGACTTTCTCTGAGTCGCAGCCATCACTGACGCCATATTTGTTTACAGCTTTGATCCTGAACTGGTAGCTACCATTCAAGTCCAGTTTGTACACCTGAAGAAGTAGGACACATTTTATTAAGGCATTAAGGACGAATAGCTGTTTGTGTAGGACTATTGTGATAATAATAACATTTCTAATAAAAACAAACAGAAACGTTTCTTATTTGATTACTGAAATAGTTTTTAATGTTTTGACTTGTGTATTTGTCTGTAGACAAACTGCTTTTATCGTTAATACAACAAAATGATTCATTATTATTCATTTTGAATAATAATAATAATTGTCTTACCCCATATCTCCTGTCAATGAGGTTGATGGTCAGAACATCAAAGTCAGACTTTTTCTTGCTTGCATCTCTGCGCTCAACAATGTAGTTAGTGATCTCGCTTCCTCCATTGTCTTCTGGAGCGTCCCAGGTCAGGTAGCACGAGTCTGCTTTGATGTCTGAGACCACGATGTTCCGTGGAGGAAGAGGACGGTCTGAAAATGCAGTGTTAAATTCATGTAGAGGTCAGCAATTCGGGATGAAAAATAATGTTTAAATACTGCATATTTAACGTGACACATTGAAAAAGATGCCGTGTTAAACACAAGCCATTAAAATTATACAAACAAAATTTTAGGTTTTACCGAGGATCTCGACTTTGATGATCTTCTGAGCTTTCCCGTGGCAGTTTTCAGCAACCAGCTTGTAGCTGCCTTTGTCCTGCCTTATGGTTTCTGGGATGGCAATCTTCGTCCTTATGGTTGTCCGGTCCACCTGAAGATAAAACAACTTGTTGAGGATTTAACTATTTCTAAAATCCAGAGTGCGAAGGGTCAGAGATCAGTTCATCCTGTGTAAAGCAGGATTTTGCTTTTATATTAACTGTGATGAATGATGAAACAGTAAAAAATGTTCTCCATTGCTCCAACATTCAACCAAATTACATGACAAATAGATATAAATGAACAACAGTGTGGCTTAAATCCATTTGTCAGACAGAAACATGAATAAGTAAATAAATCTGGGAACTTCTTCCTGTGAAACCAGTAGCTCCACTGAATAATAATACCATAAAATTAAAACCAGTTCTGACCTCCTCAGTCTCCATCGTCATCTTCTCCTCATCGGTCTTCTCGATCACGATGTCATCCTTCATCCACTGCAGAGTCGGCAGAGGAAGTCCCCTCACTTCTGCTGGGATGTCGATGGCGGCGCCTTTCCTCACATTGATGGCGTTGCTCTTGATGAATTTCAAGATTGTAATGCTGGGAGCAACTTTGGCCAACAAAATTGGGAAATTGTGTCAAATCTTTATCAGCCTGACAAAAGTAAAGTATCATCATAACCTTTAGGCCCTTTCACATCAGACATGGCATGCGTTGCACTGACTGCTAACTAAAGCCAAGGGCCCAAAATTTGTGGGGCCTCTGCTTGGAAGTCTGTTTTTTGCAGCCGCTCTACGTGTATAAACGTGCCTGCTTATCATTTCAAAACATCTCTTTGATTTGATATCCTCTACGAGAGTTCGTGTTGTATTATTCTCATAAAACATGTATCACTTATTCATAAAGAAGAAAGCTTTGTAACTATCCCGACTAGTGAAGAGTGTGTCCTTTCCACAGCACTGCTTTCCTCCTGAGGTCCGCAGAGCTGTTGAAGGCTTAAAGGCTCGAACTCAAACACGCACAGAATCTTTTCCTTCATATTGTGGTTGAACTTTGTGCAGCTATACGCTTTATTTCTATTGGTTTTGCCAAGGTATGTGAATGTGATAGGGCCTTAAGACTTTGAACATACTCTCATCATCCTGGATCTTGACTGTGATTTTTTTGGATGGATCTCCTTCTCCAACCTCGTTCACGGCTTTGACACGGAAGTCATACTCCTGGTTCTCCGACAGGTTCTCAATGGTTCCACAGCACTCAGGGAAGATATTGCGGTTGGCCACTTCAAACTCGGTGCTGTCAGACCTCATCTTCTCCACATAGTATCCTCTGATGGGGCTGCCACCATCAGTGCGAGGAGGCTGCCAGGCCAGAGTGATGGTGTTCTTGCTTCTGTTGGTGTAGTGCAGTTTCTCTGGGGCAGATGGTGTACCTGCAACATTTTGAAAGAATTTAGCCATCACTGAAAAAATTGGATCATCAGGCCACTGAATTTTTCATCAGGCTTAATTAATGCCCTAAAGTGTGAGCTAAGCTCACCTTTTGGATCCTCAGCTAAGATGGGACCCAGGTCTGCTGGAAGTCCATCACCATACTTGTTCCTGGCAATGACTCTGAAATCATACTGCTCGCCAGCCAGCAGGGCTTGGACATCACACTTGCAGGATGCAGTCTCAATGGGCTGGCGGAAGAGCTTCATATTTGCATCCTTCTTCAGCACCTCATAACCAATGATATCGCTGCCACCATTATCCACGGGGTCAGACCAGGTGAGGACGATGTTCTTCTTGGTAACTGTAACAGCCTTCAAGTCAACCACCGGCCCAGGAACATCTGCAGGAACCAGTAAAAATATTTCATGTGAACATAACAGTTTTTATCACATAATTTAGATTTCAACAGTAAAGTCTGATCTGAAGTCAGTTCTATCGTTCCCTTCAAAGACCACAACGTGCTTCTGAATTGCAAAAGAAAAAAATGCACATTTGTGTTCTGAGTCCAAAAAGCGAGTTTATTAGTCCTAAAATGACAGAATTTATGTAACACGAACCCATAACATCCACTCTTGTCTCGGCGGTCTTGCTCCCGCTGCTGTTGGTGCCGGTGATCTGGTACTTTCCGTGATCTGCCCTCACAGCCTTCTTGATGAACAATGTACTGTTCTTCCCCACGGTCTCCACAATCATCCTCTCTTTGTCGATTTCAGCCTCATCTTTGGCCCATTTTACCTCTGGCTGGGGTCGACCACGGACCACAGCAGGAAGCCTCAGAGACTCGCCAGCCCTAATCATGACGCCGTTCTTCACAGAGTCATCGAAATCCACAACAGGAGATTCTGCAGGACACAAGCCGTTAATCAGAACTGGAAAGCCATCTGTTTTGTGAGGCACAGTTATAAACACTGTCCCACATTAAAAATGCATATGTAAAAGTGCGTCTGGCCCCTGTAATAGAACTTCTGGTACCTTGGGGCTCTTTGACGGTAACAGGCTCAGTAACACCAGGAGCTCCTGGGCCTGCGTCATTGACTGCAAGAACCCGGATATAATAATCTGCTCCCTCAGTGAGGCCGGTCACAGTGTACGTCAGCTCTTTACACCTGAACTCGGTGCTGCGGCTCCAGTCTTTCTCTCCGGCCAGAACCTGTGACAAGAGCACAAGAGTTTGACCACGTCCACAGCCATGATTCTTAAGAAAGACCCACAGTTGGAAATTTACTGATTATTAAATGTGTAATTCAGGGAGGTTACTTCACTGAGTTTTTCAGACCTTCTCAACGTGGTATCCCAGGATGTCTCCACCACCATTGTACAGCGGGGGCTTCCACGCCACAACAACAGAGTCCTTCCCGGTGTCCACGATCCATGGAATTGGTGGACCGGGAGGCACTGAGTGGAAGAGTGGAACAATGATAGGCTGCACTTGGTCTTTACTGTTACACAATCAAGTTCTTCCTTCAGCAGCATATATGCAGTTTTTTCTATTTATGAGAAATGTGTCATTCATAATTTTGATAATTAAAAAGACTAAAATAATTTCTTGTCGATGAAGATTTTGAAGATTTAATAAAGTTTGCAGGACAACTTTTGAAACATCTTTATCAGTCATAAGAATGTGTTAACTTTACTCATCTCAGGTGTGATGACTAGAAAGAAGTAGATCAAACCAAAAAATCTGATGCTACACTTAAGAAAATGTGAGCTTTCTCTTTGAAGTTCTCTGTTGGTACTGCACTCACGGATTTCATCCATCGCGACAATGCGATCGGTTGGATCACTGAAGGGCCCGGGGCCAGCCAGATTCTCAGCACAGACCCTGAAGATGTAGGTCAAGCCCTCCATCAGGCCAGTCACCTTCACCTCGAGAGAGTTGAGGAGGGCTCGGTTGACTCTGGTCCAGTGTTTGCTGTTCACCTCCTTCCTCTCGATCCAGTAACCCAGGATCGGGCTTCCATTGTCCTTTGGCTCATGCCAAGAGATGTGCGCGGTGCTTGCCGTCACCTCGTGGACTCTGGGAGTGTTGGGAGCATCAGGAGGACCTGAGCACAAAGGAGAATATAGGTGACTTTATATTTAACGGTCTTTGCACATTTGAGGAACACAGGGAAGAGATGTCTTCATTGTTACCTTCACAATATGGCCATAAGGTTGAGCCATAATGTTGCTGGTTGTATAAAGAAAAACAACTGCTTTAACAAATCATTTGTTTTAACAGAAACTAAAAGTCAGTTTATGTCAATCATGTTAAATTGCTTCCATATTTTTTAACTTCACTATAACATGTAATTGATGATTAAAAATTGAATTAATGAGTATTTTAAGGATGTATTTAACTTTTAGTATTTAAAAATGGATAATGTGAAATATTGTCTGGATGCACGCTCAGTCATCCAGCTAGTAAATCCCAACAGGTTGATTCTGTTCACCTGGATGTTTTCAGTGCGAGAAACGTTTCATCATCATCAGGTGACCTGAGGTCTCCAATCTTATAAACAGCACATTTGTACAATGACTGAAACTAGCACCACTGAATGAACAATGGACTGTGAGGTCAGTTTATGATCATTAATATGCATTGACAATCGATCAACAACCACTGATCCATGTCCATGAGTCCCATTCACAGAGAGTTGGGGAATGGCTGGAATCACAGCATTGTAAGATGGTGACAGATGGACACTTACACCTTGGATTTTGTTGAGAAGGTGAGAGATGCCATCATGGAGGCAGATCAAACCATAGTCTCGTATGATGTTACATCTCTCTTCACTTGTGTGCCAGTCACTGAAACGCTGGAGGTAGTTCATAAGAGATTACAGGATGACCCCAACCTCAGCAACAGGACCACTCTCAGCATCGACCAAGTGTGTTTGTGATAGGTTTGTCTAGCACAGACCTATTGCTGGTATGAGACAATTCTACTACAACAGCAAAAACAAGTCACCAGAGCTCTTTGTATGATGACGTGCACGAGGGAGATGCCCGAGACGAGCGCTGTTCCTGCCGCTCGAACCCCAGTCACTCTCAGTTAGCTCCCCCGTAGCACTGCTCTTTATTGTGGTTACATGAATATGCATGGTCTCATTAACATATGACATCATACACAAGAGTACCTTGTCTGTGTGTAGTGTAGGTATGCGTGTGTGTGTGGGGGTCAAGATGTGACCCTGTGAAGGACTCCCCTAAATCTGCTGGGCCTGGAAGTCCAGCAGTTCATCTAAACAAAAGGCACTTGTACTTAAACGGACATGGATGTGTTTACCATACCATAAAACAGTAAGAGAAGGTACGACCTCCCTCATGACCTTAGGATGTGTTAGTATGCCAGAACACTCTGGAAGGCACACAGAGTCTTTGCAGTCTACTAAGGATCAGACCTCTATCATTATACAATCGATTATATACCTCTAAGCATATATGATTATATATTTCTAAGCATAAATGAAAATCCAACAATATAAACCTAAGAGTTTGCTTTTGGAGCTGTGTCTTCATTCCACCTACTTCACATACAAGGGTCAGTTCTACAGGCAGAAACATGGGTGTGCCATGGGCTCCCAGTTTCACCCATCGTGGCCAATTTGTACATGGAAGAAGTGGAACAGAGGACTTTGCTATCCTACCCTGGAACACCACCAAGCCATTGGTTCAGATATGTGGATGACACCAGGGTGAAAACCAAATCTCAGGACGTACTGCATTTCACAGATCACATTAACTCTGTGGACCGACACATCAAATTCACCAGGGAGGATATGAAAAGTGGCAGGTTAGCCTTCTTAGACTGTGAGATTTCCATCAGTAATGGGGGACATCTAAAAACTGACGTGTACCGTAAACCTACACATACGGATCAGTATTTAAGGTTTGACTCTCATCATCCACTGGAGCACAAACTGGGTGTCATCAGGACGCTACAACACAGAGTGAACACCATCCCCACTGACACAGCAGCCAGGGAGGCAAAAGAACATCAAGAAGGCCCTGAGTAAATGTGGTTATCCCAGCTGGACTTTTGTCAAAGCTGGAAAGGCTCCTAAAGAAAGCTCCAGCCAATCCAGGAGAGAAGGACAACCATTTAGGAGGAGGCCATTTACGTGAAAAGGGAAAGACCATCTCTGAATCGAGGAGGGGCCTAAGGGTACATCTGTCTCCATCTTACAAAGCTGTGATTGCAGCCATTCCCCAACTCTCTGTGAATGGGACTCATGGCTATTGATCAGTGGTTGTTCAATGATCATGACAAATTGTATATTAATGATTAAGGAACTGACCTCCCAGCCCATTGTTCCTTCAGTGGGCTGGTTTCAGTCATTATGCAAATGTCCTGTTTATAAGATTGAAACCTGCAGTCAGCTGAGACTGAAGACGTCACCTGATGATGACGAAACGTTTCTCCCACTGAAAACATCCAGATGAACAGAATCAACTTTTGCGGAACGGAAAAAATTACTTATAATTGAAAGCACAAAATGTTGAATACATGAAATAATTAAAAATAAAAGCTAAACAGATTTATAAATAACACACTAATTATATTTACATACTGCATAGATGCTTATTTTCATATGTGACATAGAACATGTTTTAAAGAAATACCAGTAACTGGAGTAATTCAGACATTTTTGCATCTGTTAATAAATTCAAATTATTCTTACAAAATATAAAGAATCAATTTTAAGAAATTTGTGTAGTTTCTATATTTTTAAAATCCAAAATACATTATTGTGACACCGTTAAATTACCACTAAATTACATTAAAAAAAGGTATAATTACTTTTGAAGTTTGTTTGTTTTTTTACAGCTGATTGTTATCAGTCATTACAGTCTTTATTATTTTTATGCTTTTACTCACTGAACTGGTTCTTGGCGACGAGTGGTTCAGAGATGCACGGTAGACCACAGCCATACTTGTTTTCAGCAGTGACTTTGAAGATGTACTCCTTCCCTTCGATGAGCTTGGTGACAGGGCAGCTGGTGCCCTTCAGGGTAGAAGTGACGGTGATCCAGCCAGTCTCGTCCTTCTTGTTGTCTTTCTTCTCCAGGATGTAGTTCAGGATCTCGCTGCCACCATCATCCTCAGGAGGCTCCCAGTTACAGATGACCGACGTGTTCCTGATCTCATCAAAGGTGAAGTTAATCGGAGCACCAGGTTTGTCTGCAATAGAAGACAGTCAAGCCAATGTTTAATCTCAACGGCATTTTGGAAATGAATAATTGTTTAACTCCGCTAGCGGCTCTGTAGTAAACATGTTTGCCTAATCGAGATTGTTGAGGTTTTTTCTTTGATATTGCACTCCCTACCTGAAAAGTGGTTTGAGCCAACTGTTGTTAAGAATTGGTTCTATAAGAAAAAAATCTGAACTGAACTCAATTTCTGAATCAAACTTGGGAGAAGAAAGAATCCCAGGTAGGCTTATGTCAGAAACACTGTCCCAAAATTAAATATGTGGATCTGTTGTGATTCCTTGCATATAATGGAGAAGCTCAAAGACGCTTTTAATTGTATGAATATACCAGTTATGAAATATAATCATGTGGCCTCCAGTTAATCAGTAAACTTTATTACCTAGGACGTTGACGACGCAGGAAGCGGTGGCAACACCATGTGTGTTTTCCACCTTGATAGTGAAGTTGCCGTGATCGGTTCTGACGGCATCACGGATCATCAGTGCAGATTGTCCCTTCTTGGTCTGGTCTATACCCAGACGCTCACGCAGGGGAGTCACAAACTCCTCCTCTGGTTCTGGAACCTGCAGCAAGAAATCAGAAAGGTTGAAACACTTGAAACATTCAGGACTTTCAGATGTCTCAGTGAAGACACAAACCTTGGCTTTGGTCTTCTTCTTCTTGATAACAGGAATTAACTTCTTGGTGGGCTCTTTGGTGACATCCTCATCATTTCTCAGCCAGGAGATTTTGGGATATGGGGAGCCAGAGATGTAGGCGTCAATGCAGATCTCCTCACCTTTCTTGATACAGAGCCCAGATTGAACACGGGCGTGCAGGGTGACCTTGGGTTTTTCTGCAAGGAATGAACAATTTTGACATGTTAGCTCTAACATAAATACACATTTACTTGTGACAGTTACTGATGTTAGCGCATCTGACTTTCACACACCAACAGGGTCTGCAGCCTTGATGGGCTGTGAGCTGCGTGACGGCTCGCTGACTCCGGCAGCATTCTCAGCTCTGACCCTGAACTGGTACTCCATGTCCTCCTTTAGGCCCATCACCACGTAGGAGAAACCAGGAACCAGGCTTGGTGTGACCCTCTCGTAGCGGTCGCCGTCCTTCTCGATCTTCTCTATGATGTAGCCCTGGATGGGACAGCCGCCATCGTAGTCTGGAGCCTTCCAGGTGACTGTGATGGACTTGGACGTTGGGTCATGAGCTTCCACTTGGATGGGTGGGTCTGGTTTCTCTGTGCAATCAATATTAACAACAGAGTCAATGTCTGATGTCATGATGTTCCAGTTGTTTATGCCTCATATTTTAGGAATTCTGCTTGGACCCCCTGTCAGTTGTCCTGTATCAGAATCACCTGACTAAATCGGTCCTCATTTTTGTATTGATGGGACAGTTTATGAAGATCATTTCATTTTCAGTCCATTCCAATGTTCTTTTCCCTTGCAGCATACTTTGAAAAGTATTTATGTGCTTTTTCAGAATAAACTTTATCTGAAATGGTAATGTTAATGCTCAAAGCAATAAAACAGATTTTAGTTGTTGAACATAAAATGAAACTTACGTTTTATTTCCTCTATAATGACTGGGTTTTGTAACTCCAGATATTCTCCTGCTCCGACCTCGTTGACAGCTTTCACCCTGAAGAAGTACTCACAGTTGACAAAGAGATCTTTGACAGTACTTGTTAGGACATTTTCTCCCGACATAACAGGCATGTAAGTCTTTTTGGATGCTTCACGGCGCTCCAGGGTATAGCTGACAATGGGGGTGCCGCCATCATCCTCTGGAGCTTCCCAGCTGACCTTGCAGCTGTTCTTGGTGACATCACCGGAGGTGATAGTTTTACACTGACCAGGGAGTCCTACACAGTTTGGGAAAGAAGCAAAACTGTTTAAGAAGATTACTGCAGAGTGTCTGTGTCTGATTAAAAAAGAAATAGTGAGTCTGCTTGAGGACTTTTAGACTAAGAATGGATCTAAATCCAAACTTGGAAACTGTTGGTGGTAAACTTTAAATTTGGTTTACAGAGGACACCATTGCTGAACGGTGTCCTCTGTAAACCAATGGCATATTAACAGCATTATATGTCCTAAGCATCGAATCGCCTTACCGATGACTTTGACATTGACGGTTCCAGTGGCAGTTCCCAGACTGTTTTCCAGAGTGATGGCATAGGCACCAGCATCATCGCGGGTGCACTTGAGCAGCTCCAGGTGGGCGCTGTTCATCTCCACTGTCAGGGAGAGCCGGTCACCGGCCTTACACTCCACAGTGTCCTTCTGCCAAATCATCTTGGGTGTCGGGATTGCCCTGTAGGGAACATTCAGGTGCAGCTTCTCACCTTCAACCACTATCACGTCCTTTGCTTCCAAATCCATGGTTGGAGCACCTTGTGAGAAGAACACAGGATTATTACTTAGATTTGTATTATTGGTGCTTTAAGTTCACTTCTTCTGAAGTTCTTGCTTACAGTCAGGATCTTTGGTGGCGACCTTATCAGAGACATCAGAGGGATCACTGACTCCGACAGAGTTGATGGCCCGAACCCTAATGACATACTTTTTCTCAGGTTTGATTCCATCATCTATCCTGAACTTTAGCTCCTTGATGGGTCTGCTGTTGACCCTGAGCCACTTTAGCTCTGGACGGGCTTCTGCCACCTCCACATGGTACCCAGTGACAGGACAACCCCCGTCCTTGACTGGAGGCTTCCAGGTGACATTGATGTGCTCCCTGCTGGCATCAGGGATGACCACTTCAAGTGGAGGTGATGGTGCACCTGGAGAGGAAGGAGGTTTCATGCATTTATCTGCAGAAAGTCAACAACTTTTTGTCCTTATTTTATTATTGTTGGGGTTATTTTGGGGGGGATATCCCTGCTTAAATACACTGAGCACCAAAAGAATAAAGAAATACAGTTAAAAGTATCTTACTGGTTGGATCTTCAATGGTGAGAATCACGGTGGGTTCACTTGGATCTCCAACTCCAGCCTCGTTCTCAGCTCTGACCTGGAACTGCACTTCTGAACCTTCATCAACATCCGTTACCTTGAACTGAGTCTTTCTGTCCGGAGTTTTGCAGCACTTCAGCCAGCGAGTTCCCACCTTTTCTTTCTTCTCAATCACATACCTGTTAGGCAGATGGTGTTTGTCAAGTACAGCTCTGGAACAGTATGAGATAAACCACGTCTTTTGTCTCAATTTAGAGTTCTCTTACTGAAAGCCTGAATGCTAAGAAAGTCGCTGCTTTATGGAAAAAACCACCAAAAAGTGTCCCATAATTGTTCTTGTCTGAATGGCTTTACAGCAGTTTGTCTTACTTTGTTATTGGTCTTCCACCATCGCTATTGGGAGGTTCCCACTTCAGCTCCACATGTCTCTTGGTGACTTCCACCACTGTCAGTGCATAAGGAGGTCCAGGAGTTGCTGGAGAAAAAGTGAAACGCATTAACACGTAGAGATAGTGGTTCCTTGGGTTTCACAAAGAAGTAAATTAAAAAGGGAAGACCAATGCTGACTTAAAAAACTCACTAAAAGTGTCCTTGGCAAGAACGGCATCCTCCAGCTCGCAAAATTCACCCATCCCAACGGCATTCTCTGCAGCAACCTGGAACACATACAGCGATCCTTCATTGAGAGGGGTAACCGTATACTTCTGTTCCTTGACGGTGGTATCGACAGTCTGCCACGCCTTCCGCCTCACGTCCCTCTTTTCAACCACGTAGTTGGTGATGGGTGAGCCGCCATCACTGTTGGGAGGCTGCCACTTTAGGTCTGCGTTAATTTTGGTGATGTTCGCCACCTCCAGCCACTGAGGAGCTGATGGAGGATCTATTGAAGCAAACACAAAGACTTTTACTTTAAAAAATTAAATTCAAGGTCGTAAGGTTTTTTTCAAATGAAAACAACTCTTGATAGCTTATATTTTATAGTCTATAACCTCTACAGAAGTCATTTGCTGCCCACTGCTCACACTGGTATCAACTTACAGAGTCTCTCCTTGCAGACCACGGGGTCGCTGGGCTCACTGGGTTCGCTCTCACCAGCCTTATTGACGGCCCTGACTCTGAAAGAGTATTCTTGCTTTTCTATTAGGCCCTTCAGCTGATGCTCAGTCTGAGGAACATCCTCTGCAATCTTGATCCATTCCTCGCTTCCAGCCTTCTGGAACTCAATGATGTAGCCTTCAATCTTAGCCCCACCATCGTGCTCTGGACGAGTCCATCCTAACAGGGCTGAGGTCTTGGCAATGTCCCTGATGACAGGTTTACCAGGAGCCCATGGAGGATCTGAAGAAGAGTTATATGAATACTTTTATTTCCTGATCTTTGTGCTGTGCTTTGAAATAAGGAAATTATAATCTTGATACCACAACATCTGACTCAGCCTAAGTAGATTGACTGACATGTGACATACCAATAGGATCTTTGATGAGGATGGGATCAGTCTCTACACTTGGGTTTCCAGGTCCAGCTAGATTTTCAGCCAGAACACGGAAGCGGTACTTCTTCTTGGCGGTGAGACCCTTTACCCTGCCGCCCAAAATTCAAAGTTAGAAGCATACTTGACAAAAAAATGGTCCACACTGTTAGCTGAAGAACTTTCACCATCACTCCTGTCACTTGTACCTTCAGGTACTTAGTTACCTGAATGTTGCGTCCGTGATGGGCAGTTTGTTACATCTGATCCACTTGTCACTCTCCGGATCTAACTTCTCAATCCAGTATCCAGTGATGGGGCTACCGCCATCCTCGTCAGGCTCTAACCAGGTCAGAGTGACAGCGTCCTTGGCGATGTCAGAGGGAGTGATTCTGGTTGGAGGACCCGGAGGATCTGAAACAGATGAAAAATAAGAGGATTTATCTACGGTTCACCTGCACAGGCTGGAAATAAATCACCAGAGAGTAGTATAAAACAACGTACCGAAGGAATACTTGGCAGTGATTGGCACATGCTCTGCAGGTTCACCAATGCCATACTGGTTCTCAGCACTGACCCTGAAAATGTACTCTTTCAATGCTGTGAGCTTGGTGGCCTTGAAGGTAGTGTGCTTCACCGTGGCTGACAACTTGACCCAATCCTCCTTGTCAGTCTGACGACTTTCCACAATGTAGTTGGTGATGGGAGACCCACCATCATCTCTGGGAGGGTTCCAGGCCAGGACACAGGATTCGTTGGTGATTTCAGAGATATCTAAAGCAGCTGGAGGGCCCGGTTTATCTAAAGAAGAGGGGCTAAAATTAAAATCATAACCAAGATAATGGTAATGCAAGACATCTGGAGGTGCCACAACTCCTTAGCAGGCTCGGCGATATAGGATAACCCTATAAAATGGTCTGTCCAGTATGTTATGCTAAGATTATTTTCATATCTTTAATCAAAAAAGGAGATGCTTTTCCTATTTTCTGCCTAACCTAAAATCACCTGGTAGCATGAAAACCCTGTAGCTGTAAGGAACTATAGGATTTCTACAGTAAAGGAAGTTTACGTTCATGTTTTCATTGCCATCACAGCTATCTTTTGTCTTCTACGATAAGAAATCAGCTTTTGTACCCAGGATGTTGACATCAATAGTGGCAGTGGCTCGTCCACAGGCATTGACTGCCTCAATGATGTAGGTGGCGGTGTCTCCTCTGGTGGTTTTGTCAATGGAAACCTTCGAGTGTCCTGGCTGGGTGTCGATGGCAATGCGGTCATCAGCCCGCAGGACCACGTCTGCTTTGGTCCACTTCACCCGGGGATCGGGCTTCCCTTTCACATCTGCAGGAAGCTCAATCTTGCTGCCAGCTCTGGTGGTTAAACCAGCCAGCAACTTCACATCGAGCTGGATCTCAGGAGGTTCTGTAGGAATTTTTAAACATAGTCACAGTAGTCCCAACCTCATTACTGTGTTTCATTTCAATTTGTGCTTATATAAATATATGTTAATTTCAGTTTCCCCTCAATAACTCACAGCTGTCCAATATTTAATTTTACATGCAATAACCCAAACTGTAAATACATAACACCATTTATTTATGTATTTAATTCCTTTTTTCCCCAGATTTCTATATTTGTACATTAAATATATATATTTTTTCCTTTTTTCTAAATACTGTTCATGTGTATATAGTGCTGCAAAACTGTGTCACTGTATAGTGACAATAGGGGCACTCTATTCTCAGCAGATATATGCCATACTGCATTTTATTTGACTGAACTATATATAATTCTGCTTATTTAAGCCAATTAGTTTTGGAGAAATGAAATGTATCTTATATTATATTATCACAACTATGCCTGAAACCTTGATGGTAATATCCTTAAAATCCATACATTCTCACTTATTCTTTTATTTGTCATAAGAAAGATTTGCTCCTGTACCACTGAGAGATGCTGCACATTTCTGAGTGAGTCTGCAGAATCCATTCCAAAAATAAATTATACTGCTGCACTTTTTGTGCAGTATGTGGCTACAGCGTCATGTGACTGTCTGGAAGAGCACAAGCCGTCCTACCCTTAGCGTCCACAGCTTGGATCTCATCGGTAGCCCTGCAAGGTCGGCTGGCTCCCAGCTTGTTAAAAGCTCTGACTCTGTAGGCGTACCACTGGCCCTCGACCAGGCCGGTAACCTGGAACCTGTGAGTTCAAATCATATAATATATCCAGCTGTACCAAAATAAAGACAGGACACTAATAACGTGTGGCCCAAAAAACTTAACCGGCAGTTACAAGTTCTTAAGTCTTACTTGAGTTCAGGGATGGGATCACCGCAGGGTTCCCACTTGTCTGTACCACGCTGGCACTTGTCCACCACGTAGCCTTTAATATGGGCACCACCATCGTATTTTGGAGGCTCCCAGGACAGGAAAATAGACTTGGCACTCTTATCGCGCCACTTAAGGTTCTCAGGTGGATCAGGTACAGCTGCAGGCGAAAATACATGAATGTCAAACAGGTGAGATTCTAGTTATCTGTCAGTTTCTCCACTCAAAGACAATTAATTTCACATGAAGTGTAAAAACACTCACTTGCAGGAGAAGAGACACTGATGGGCTCATCAATGTAGGCTGGCTCTCCAGGTCCACACTTGTTGCATGCAGAGACGCTGAACAGATACTCCTTTCCTTCAATCACGTCTGTTACCGTGTGCTCCAGGTCAAGGACGCCAGCAGCCACCTGGAAAAATGTCACCGTCACTGCTGAGCAAATAAACTCAGACCTGGGTAGACTTCTGGATCTGTGAACATTATTTCACACTGTGGAAGTGATGTTTTCATGTCACGTGCCATGTTTGAGCCAGGCCCTGAAACCTAATAACACTGCTGCTAACAATAACAATAACTTTATTTATAAAGCGTTTTCAAACAAAGTGCTGTACAGCGATTTGAAAATAAAGAGATAAATAAATGAAAGTGATACATAGCAACACAAGTTAAAAACATAATAAGAGTTAAAAACGATAAACATTTAAAAAACTAATAGGCAAAGAATTAAGACCTGTAGGATAGGCTGAACCAGTGTGTCTTCAACTTAGCTTTAAAACCCTCCACAGAGCAGCCTGCCTAATATCTTGAGGGCGGTTGTTCCACAAAAATGGGGCACAAAAAGAAAAAGCTCCCCAACTGTCTTTTTTCTGGCTCTAGGAACCTTTGGAAGGCCAGAGTCCTGAGATCGGAGCGCACGAGATGAAACATAAAGGTGCAAAAGATCAGAGAGGTATGAAGGTGCCAAACCAGTGAAAGCCTCGTAGGAGCAGCAGGACCTCAGAATCTGCTCGAATGTGCTCAAATTTTCCAGTTTTAGTTAAAATGCAAGCAGCTGCATTTTGCGCCATCTGTCAACCTCTAAAACTTTTCTTTGGTAGCTCAGAAAGGAGCTGCACATTCATGTATTATTTTTAGAAGGCGGTTACTTTTTCACACAAAACCAGGTAATTCACTCAGTTTACATTTTGTGATGAGCTGAAATATTTTTATTACGTACAGCGCAAAGATGACATTACTGAAATGAGCTGAAAGTACCTTGGCCCATGTCTTGCGAGAAACTTCTCTCTTCTCAATCTGATAGTGTGTCACTGGACTTCCTCCATCGTGTTCAGGTGCCTCCCACATCAAGTGGACATGGTGACGGGTCACTTCAGCCACTTTGAAGTCCTTCGGGGCACTGGGGCATGCTGGGAAAATAAGATGAAAAAGACTTCCATCAGTTTTCTTCTTTTGGGTTTGTTTCTAGATGATTTGGGGGTAACAGGCGTCTCTGCACCACAATAAAATGAGCTGTCTATTAAAATAACCACCATCATTGCTAAACTTGATCACATGGTCATGAGTTCTTACCGATGACGTTGACATCAATATCTCCAGAGACAGAGGATACGTCGTTCTCCAGCTGCAGGGTGTAGATGCCTTTGTCTGGACGAACACTAGGAGATATCGTCAGTTCCGTGTACGTAGGCTTTGTCACCATGGAGACACGCTCATCTGCTGGGGTCAGCTCCTTCTCGCCAAAGCTCCACTTGGCCACAGGGGTTGGGTATCCAGTAATGGGAACTCTAATTGTTAGAGGCTGAGGAACAATCACCTCCAGGCCTTTCCTGAAGCCACTCAGATCAAAGGTTGGACCAACTGCAAAGAGAGAAACATTTGGTTGTGAAAGCACACTGCCATCCAGTGCACTACTTGGATTTATAAAGAAGTGGTTGGTTGAGTTTATGCTTGTTGCACGCACCATGAGGATCATCGGCAAGCAGTGGTCCCAGCTGCTCGGCTGGATCGGAGACACCAGCGGCATTCTCAGCGCAAACTCTGTAGAGGTACTTCTGACCAGGTTTTAGTCCAGACACCTGAAGAAAACAACAAAACAATCCAGACCAGGAAGAAAAATGTAACTGCGCTGAGGTTAAATCAGAATAAAGGCAGACTCTTCAGGTTAGCTGCATACCCGGTAGGAGAGGTCAGGACACAGTCTGGCGTTGCAGCGGAGCCACTTGTCAGAGCCGTCCTCACATTTCTCAATGATGTATCCTGTAATCATGCTGCCACCGTTGTTTATGGGCGTCTCCCAGGTCAACGTGACTGCCGTCTTGATTTGGTCACTAAAGTTCAGGTTCAGAGGTGGGCTCGGCCTCTCTGTGGGCACAAGACATGAGCAAAATCAGACTGTTTGATATTTCTACACAGGATTTAGATAGAAACATTGAAAGTGAGCTCACCGATGGGATCCATGATCTTGACGGGGTTGGTGGCAGCACTGGGCCTGCCGATGCCAGCCTTGTTCTCTGCTCGGACTCTAAAGATGTACTCCTTGTACTCCACCACGTCGTTCAGCATAGCCAAGCGGTCGTCGGCAGCACAGACTAAGGCTGCCTCCCACTTAACAGATGTTCTGTCACGGAGCTCAATCACATAAGCAGTGATCTCAGAGCCACCGTCAAACTTGGGGGGCTCCCAAGTGATGGTGGCACCAAACTTGTTCACTGACTGTACTGCAACATTTTCAGGAGCATCTGGAACATCTAAAGTTAGGAAACAAAAATGTGACGGACATGATTAGGACGAGTGTGGAGATGGGGTTAGGATTAGTGGAGCGGGGATCTCGGGGTGTGGCTTACCAAACTTGTTTTTGGCCTGGACGGCATCTTCGGTTGCAACAGTGGGTCCGCTGCCAACCCTGTTTCGAGCACAGACTCTGAAGAGGTAAAAGGATTCCTTCTGCAGGCCACTGACGCAGTACTCTGGAGTGTCAGCACGGTCTGTAGCCACAGTCCAGGTCTTGCGCTTCACATCCCGTCTTTCTACAACATAGGCGATAATCTTGCTGCCACCGTCATTCTCAGGTTCCTCCCATGCCAAACTGACCTCGCCATCAACAGTGTCAACCACTCTCAGGTTCTTGATGGGTCCCGGTACATCTGGAAAACCACCAGGACAACACTCAGAAACTCTGGTGATATCCTCAGACAGAGGACTGAGCAGTTATCTGATCACATGACTCTAATTTACCCTCCAGACTCACCAATCACATCCAGGTTGATAAAGGCTTCACCCTCACCATGCTTGTTCTTAATTACCACCTTGTACCGGCCCTGGTCCTCCTTGGCAGGGCTCTTCAGGCGGTACTCGGTCTTGTCCAAAGAGGTGTCAATATTCTGGACAGGAAGACTGGTGCCTTCAAAAAACCACTCGGCATCAGCACGAGGGTACGCGTCATAAGGCACAGTCATGACAAAGGGTTTACCGGCATCTGTCACCAGGTTCTGGTCGGTGGTTTTAATCTTTGGAACAGCTGCAGGAGAGACAGAGAAGAAATTTGTACTGTTTAATTCACCCTGCATAACACAGAGCAGTCCAGACTGGTGAATATTATCTTAAACTGCTTGTTATGCTTTGCATCTATAACTAATTTCCCAAAACAACTTGGATGCTTCATAAAGTGTGAAGAAAAGATTTGTTTGTTTACAACTTTCTAAAAGTCTGTTAAATCAGTGATTTCTTTAACATTTCTTGAAATGCGTTTCACTTCCTGTTTTCATGTGAAGTTGACTCACCTGCCAGCTCCAGCTTGGCCCGGGCATCCTTGTCTTTGGCCACGATCCTGTACTCTCCCTGATCTCTGGGTCTAATTTCACAGACCTGCAGTCTGTGGACTTTACCCTCGCTGATCATCTGGTATTTGTCTCCCTGGACAATGATCATGTTGTTCCTCATCCACTTCACCTCCACCCTGTCTTTGTTGAGCTCCACCTCAAACACGATGTCTGAACCTGGAGGTTCGAACACGTCCTGAGGTGGTCTGATGATTTCCACTGGGGTCTCTGCGGAACATAAAAACACATCTCACAAGAAGATTCGTCGAATAAATATTTGCTTTTGAAGACAAAAAGAAACAAACATCTCACCTTCAACAAAGAGCCTCGCTCTCGTCCTCCTCTCATCCACACCACAGGCGTATTCACACTCGTCATCAGGCCTGCACACCTTAATGATCAGTCTGCACGTCTTTCCTTCTTTTTCCATTTGATATCTGTAAAAACACAACAAACATCAGGAACTTGGTACAGTCATGTATATGATACTATAAGACTTAGATAACAGCATCAGTTGTGTAATTTTGCCTCAGTACACCACTGCACTTTATTTTAAATCAAAGGTAACAGAAGGTCCCAGAAGCTTCAGGCTTTTGTAATCCTCTGTCATGACCACGTGTCCCAAATTTTAACTTTCTGAATATTTTCTTGGTTGATTAGCATTTGATTTGTGTTCCTTTGGATCGAAACAACAGCAGACGCAGATCAGTCATACCTGGGGCCCGCTCGAATCTCTCGTCCTTCCCTGTACCACTTGACGGCAGCTTTCTCCTTGCTCAGCTTGCAAGTGAACTCTGCATCCTCGAACTCTGTAATGGTCTGGTCTTTGAGCTGTGCCGTGAAGTCTGTGGGTGCCTCGCTAATGATCAGCTCAGCTGCACATTTGTCATCTCCGACCACGGCCGTGTACTCGCCCTCGTCTTCCATGATGCAGTCCTTAATGGTCAGGCTGTGCTTCAGGCCATCGACTCTGTAGACGATGCGTTTGCTGAGTGTCACCTCCTGACCAGCCTTCAGCCACCTCACCGTCGCCCCGGGCCTGTTCACCTTACAGACGAAGCTGATGGTCTTCTTCTCCTGAGTCTCATTGTCCTCGATGGGCTCCAAGAACCTCAGTTTCTCCTCTGTGGAGGACCAAATGATTTCAGGGTGAACGTAAAGAAACAAAGGAGGACGTGCAACAAAGTCACTGAGCAAGAAACGGCTGCTTTAGATCAAACGTACTGACACCCTTGGAAGAAACAGAACTTCAGTTATTCTGAATTCTTCAGATGACAGTGAATCATTTGAATTTCACAGATTTTCAGCTTTCTTTGCTTTATAACAAAGCTGACACATCCATCTGTCTTTCAGAGTCACGTCTGCGATTACTGAGAACAGGTTTAGGACACTGACCTGCCAAAAAGATGCTATAATATTAAACATAATGGAGACAGCTGTTGTATGAACTCCTAAATATGTTTCAACATTACTGTGAGCCATATACAGATAATAAAATGAGGCTGTGTGTACAGTAGAGTCACAAGAACAACTAAAAAAGCACTCAGCACTCAGGAAACTGGCCCTGGTTTCATTAAAGAGTCAAATCCAGCCTGTAACTTCACTCAAATACTGTTACTGCCCACTTACCTGCCACTTTAGCGCTGGCAGTGCACTTGGCGAGCTCTCCTCTGTGATTGGTCAGGCTGACGGTATAGACGGCCTCATCAGCCTTCTGGGCGTCTCTGATCCTCAGAGAGAAGACGTTGTCCCTTTGAGCCATCATGTACTTGCTGCTCTCAAAAATGGTCTCCTCATTCTTCAGCCACTTGGCCTTCGCTCCTTCCGTGTTGGTCTCGCAGTTAAACACGATCTCGCCTCCCTCCTTCACCTCGGTGTCTTTGATCGGAGTTATGATCCTCAGTTTTTCTAAAATAGAATTCAAACTTAATAAAACCAACCCTGCATTCTGAAATCTGTAATAAGATATGACAATAAGACAATAAGTGTCTTACCGATCACCAGCAGATCTGCCATGGCTTTAACAGTGCCAATGTGTGCAGTGTAGCCTCCCTCATCCTTCAGCTCACAGCTTTTCACAATAAGAGCTCTTCGTTTTCCTTCACTGATGATGCCGTACTTGTCTCCAGCTTCTATCTCTTTGTCTCCTCTGAACCATTTTACTTCGTAGGTGTCTTTAGAGACAGAGCAGGAGAACTCTGCCTTCTCGCCCTCCACCACTTCCTGGTTCTGAGGCCGGGCGATGAACTCAGCTGCCAGCTCTGCAAAGGAGAAGAAGACGGAGTTAAGGTTTGGTGGATTAGTGGATTTCTCCAAGTTCTTTGTTTTGCTCTTCAGGTTGCTTTAGAAATCATTACAAAGAAAATACTCTAGAAAGATAAGGACTCGGGTAGGTAATTGGTGACTTCAGTTTCTTCTATAAAATCAAAAAGTAAGCGACGTTTTTTACCGTTGAGTTTGAGCATGGCGGATGTCCTGATGGTGGGACTCAACCTGCAGTTGTAATCACCAGCGTCCTCCATCCTCAGGTCCCGGATGATCAGGATCCTCTTGCGTCCGTCCGTCTGTTGTTCGTAGCGACCTCCCTCTGGGAGCTCCTCGTCCCCTCGATACCAGGTAACCTCAGCGCCGGCCTTCGACACTTCACAGATCATCTTCACGGTGTTCGTCTCTGTTCCCTCCACGTTGGACAGGTTCTTTGTAAACCTGGCTGCCTCCTCTGAAGGAAACACGAGCACCAGGAGTTCATTTACAGAGAAATATCCATCTATTAAGTCAAGCCTAAAATCGTATGTTTATAGTTTTTACAAGAATATTTCTTCAGCAGACAAATTTCCTGCAGTGGTTAGAAAGCTGAACATCACCAGTGAACGATGTTTTATTTTCCAGCAGAACAAACATCTGTGGCTGACATGAATAAAAACGTCACTTTTTTTCTGATTGGAAGAAATTCAACATGAATCAAACACATGAAATAGATCAGGGGTAGGCAACTCCAGGCCTCGAGCGCTGGTGTCCTGCAGGTTTTAGATCGCACCCTGGGTTAACACACCTGAATCACATGGTTAGTTCATTACCAGGCCTCTGGAGAACGTCAAGAAATGCTGAGGAGTCATTTAGCCCTTTAAATCAGCTGTGATGGATCAAGGACACATCTAAAACCTGCAGGACACCGGCACTCGAGGCCTGGAGTTGCCTACCCCTGAAATAGATGAATAATGTTCCTCACCGATGACGGTGAGTATGCCAGAGGTCTTGGAGGTTCTCGCGTCACATTCGTACTCGGCTTCGTCATCAAACGCAGACTTGTGGATGATAAGGATTCTCTGGACTCCCTTGGCGATGATCTCGTACTTCTTTCCTTTCCTGATCTCGCCACCGTCCTTGAACCAGCGAACCTTGAAAAATGACAACACAAGGGTTAGTCGAGAGCGTGAGAGCGGTTTCAGTCTGACCGACAGGACAGCAGCGTTTTCATCCTGCTGAGCTCACCTTGGCAGACTCACGAGAAACCTCACATTCAAACCTGGCAGACTCCTTCTCTCTGACCTCAACATCCTGCAGAGGCTTTGTAAACTCAACATACGGAGCTGTGAATGGAAAAGACCGCAGCATGAGCACAGTTATGCTTTACACTATGATCCAGATTCATATTTTAGACTATTTTAATGTTCAGCTGGAGGTGTGACAACAGATTTGAAAGCCTGGTTAAGGTCCTTACGTGTAACTTCCAGGAAACAAGAAGTCTTGAAGTCTTTGGCATCACACGTGTACAACTTGGCATCTTCAGGAGAGCAGTCGTGAATGATCAGAGCTCTCTTGCGTCCGTCCACGATGGTGTCGTACTTCTTGGTCTTCCTGAGCTCCTGTCCCTCCTTGAACCATCGTACCTCAG
This sequence comes from Neolamprologus brichardi, assembly GCF_056152115.1. NCBI lineage: Eukaryota > Metazoa > Chordata > Actinopteri > Cichliformes > Cichlidae > Neolamprologus > Neolamprologus brichardi. Next base: position 31,964,954 of record NC_142119.1, on the reverse strand, counting down.
CAGTCTCACGGGAAACCTCACACTCCAGAGTGGCCGTGGCTTCCTCCTCCACCGTCTGATCCTCCAGAGGCTTTGTGAACTCAACCGGTGGCTCTAAAGGTACAGAGACAGACGTGGTTAACAGGTGATAACCGCAGCCTCCTGTTAGAAATGCTTTGTCCTCGATCCTCGGAGCCCGGTCTGAGCGAGTGCCGTACCTCTGACGATAAGCTGAGCCTGAGTCTGGAAGTCCTTGGCAGTAAGTTTGACCTCGCCGGCCTCCGACAGGTTCACGTCTCGGACGGTCAAAGTGTGAACTCGGCCCGCCACCCGAGTCTTCACCTGCAGAAACCGAAAACAAACCGACCGTTACACTTACACACAAACACGAGCTGAACGCGTTACCATGGACACAGATACAGGACGGTCGCTTAAATAATCATTATATATAATAATTACACTTATTCTGGTTCGTTTGTTAACAGGCGGCGAGTCTGAGTGATGACTGAATAACTCTGAGTGTCAAACTGATGAAATCAGGGAAAAATACCATTTTTATTTTTTATTGTCCACAAACTTCCAGCCTTGATTCACTTTGAGAAACTACATCATAATAAAATATTTAAGAATTTTCTGCAGATGTGTTTTAATAAATGAGTGAAAAACTTTGGTCATATCAACAGAATAAATTTCGCTTTACTAATTTATTATTCAGCTGATCAAGAAGCAGAAAGAGAAGAACTGCTCTCTTTCACACACAGGCAGGTTTCTATCACTGGGCTGCTTTTTCCACTTTTACCTCATTTTCTCCAGCAATGAATTAAACTCCTTTGTGTTTTTAAATAAAACTCATTTGTGATGTTTAATTCATAATTAAGCTTTATTAATTCATTATTTGGGTTCAGACACTCACCTGCTGAAAAACACTGTTCAAAAATATCCAAAAATTTAAAATTCTGAAAAAACGTCATAATTAATAAATAATAATAATAATAATAATAACAATAGTTTGTGGGGATAGGTTAATTGATGAATCCAAATTGCCCATAGGTGTGAATGTGGGAGTGAATGGTTGTCTGTCCCTGTGTGTCGGCGCTGTGACAGACTGGCGACCTGTCCAGGGTGTACCCCGCCTCTCACCCTATGACCGCTGGGATAGGCTCCAGCGCCCCCGTGACAAGCGGAAGCGAATGGATGGATGGAATAATAATCATAATTGTTTTATTTAACAAAGCGCCTTTTGAAACACTCAAGGACACTGTACACAAGCAATAACAACAACAAACATAACAATTTACAAGATAATAAGGATAAAATGTTGAACAAATAGATAAAATAAATTAAAGTAGCAGGATGGAAAAGTTTATGTGGAAGTTTGAGTCTGGACTTAAAAAGAGGGAGGGAAGTGATGTTTCTTATCTCAGGAGGAAGGGATGCAGAGCAGCAGAAAGCCCTGCACCCCACGGTGGCTAGCCGGGGGGAAGGGATGGTGATCTGAACCAGAGCGGTATGAAGGCGAGAGATGATGGGTAGCCTTGAATTTGCACAAATGTATCTTGAAATTGATGCGGTATTTAACCAGAAGCCAGTGAAGCTGCTGCAGAGCAGGGCGATGTGGTGCATAGAAGGAGTACGATTTAAAGCTAGTGGAGTATGGGAGAGGCCGACGGAGGCTAGCCTACTGAGGAGAACTGAGTGAGAGATAGTATCAAAAGCAGCAGTGAGATCGAGGAGAATAAGAATGGAGAGTAAACCAGAGTCAGCTGCCACGAGAAAATCATTGAGTATTTTTATTAGTTTCAGTTCTGTGGGAGGAACGAAAACCAGACTGGATCTGTTCATACAGATTATTATTAGTGAAGTATGAGTGACGTTGTGTGGCGACTGTCTTTTCAAGAAGTTTTGATAGAAATGGTCAATTGGAGACGGAAATTATCAAAATTGCTGGGATCTAACCCTGTTTTTTTTTCAGTATTGGGGTGATCACCGCAGCTTTGAAGGCAGCAGGAACAGATCCAGTGGTAAGTGAGGAGCAGATGAGAGCAGATATGAGGGGAAGCAGAGCTTTTGACTTACAGATGAGATCTGAGATATCAGTGACAGAGGGAAGCTGGAAAACAGAAAAACTGTGTAATGGGAGAGGAAGGAAGAGCTACAGGCAACTTCAGACGGCAGGACTTGGTGTATTTTGAGGATTTTCTCAGAGAAAAATAACATTAGAGAGTCGCAAAAGGATGATGAGTAAAGGTGAGCAGGGAGAGGATCTGGTGCTCTAAAAGTTAAACAGTGAAAACAGCATCTTAGAGGAACCTTCGTTCGAACAAATAAAGGTTTAGTTTGACTGATACATTCCTTATAATGCAAAACATGATTATTAATTCAAGCACATATGTTTAGAAACTACCAGGAACACAAAATGATCTCGACCTGCTGAGAAACGTTTGTTTATTTAATGGAGATGAAAGAATCTGAGGTCTTTGTGCAGATAAGGTGACACTCGAGGGTCAGAGTTACAGATAAGAGCCGCATGTTTATCTCCCAGATATTTTTAGCTGCAGCCTCTGCAGACACAGAGAAACATCAAACATCACAAAGACAACTTGTCCTCATCTGCAAAACAAAACTCGTGTCTTTTCTTCATAATCCAAACTGGGATTCAGATTTTGAAATTCTTTTAAAACTCAGCATTGTTGCTCAGAGAGGAACGAATCAGAGCCTGGCGACCGTAAACGTGTCCTGATGACGATTGTTTAAAATCAGATGTGTGACAGACTCAGTGCAGGTCTGTTTGTGCTGTTTCTACTAAAAGGTCCCATCTCACATTAAAAAAGGTTTGTATGCTCAGATTTTCTAACCAAAGAGAAAAGTTAAAGTTTCCAAATCTGGAGTGAAAATGTTAAAAATGTGAGAACAGAAATACAAAACATATAAGCTTTCTTATCACAAAGACAGTATTTCATTAGATGCTGTCTGTGTGATTACAACAGAAACTATAAAATCATTTTTGCACCGACTCGGTTTTTTGCAGGAAATTGCTAAAATTCTCAAGGCTTAATAAAAGTAACGCTCTGTTATTTTTTTGTGTTTTACTGGATCCACACTAACTTTCTGTATTTCTGTTGTCCCATTTCTTTTCCTTCCTCTTTTGGGGTGAAGTAGAAGTTTTATGAGTGAGAGAAACATTTTGTTAAAAAGGAGGAAAAGCTCTGTGAGGGGTTTCTCCGGTGTGGAGTTACAGGAGAGGCGGGCGCTGCTGTGGTCAGACTCACCCGGTCGCTGGCCTCCATCCTCTGCCCTCCCAGGAACCACTCCACCGCGATGCCCTCGTACGACAGCTCGCACTCAAAGATGGCCGTCTCTCCAGCCGTCACCGTCACGTCCTTCAGAGAATGGACCAGCGTGATGGACCGAGCTGAGGGTAAAGACATGGTTAGCTCCTTCAACAAATGAAGATCCTGTGGTCTGGTTCGTGTTTCAGGTTTCTGCTCCTCCAATCAGAGAGCAGCCTGCCTTCAGAAAAAGACTGAAGTGGTGAAAATAACCACAGGCCCTGATTGGCTGAACACTTACAGAGACATAAGACACCCGTGTGTGACAGAAACCAGGGCTGCTGCTTGTGCGTGCTTCAGCCAAACGGCACGGAGCTTCCTCCGTTTCAGAGACGTTTTGTCCATCGTTTAAAAAATGAGGGCTAAAATGACCTCTGACCTTTGACTCTGAGCTGGGCGCTGGATCTGGCGTTGGCTGCAGAGAAGTCAACGGGTCCTGCCATGTCCATGCAGACGTTGTAGAGGATCAGCAGGTGTCTGGTTCCTTCCTCCTTAATCTCAACATCCTGAGGTAAACACGAGCACATGAAAGTCAGCTGAACGCATCTTTGTGGCGATGAATATGAAACCGACTGCCAGGTGCGTCACTGCAGACTCACAGCTGACTGATGAAGAGCTTCTCCCTTCAGCTTCCAGTTTCCATGGACATCCTCCTCAGAAATCTCCGTCTCAAACTTGGCTGTTTCTGTCTCTGTGACCTCCACACTGTACAGCGGACGGACAACTTTGATGTCCCGCTCTGCAAAAGGACAGAAATCACTATAAAAACCAGCAACATCTTCACCCGTGGAGTGCCTGTTTGTTAAAGCAGTCAAATTTAACTTCGCTAATGATGAGGCTCTAATCTACAAAGCTGAGGATCCACCAAGAAACCCGACCGGTGCTTCTCTCCAACATTTCTACAGAGAGGGGACAATAAATGCTGACAAACCTCTGACAGCCGGGTGACCTCTGTGCTTATCAGAACAAAACATCGTTTATGTTCACATCAAAGGTCAAAGGTCACATCAAAGGTCTTCAGACAGCTGAACTGTAACTAACAAAGCACATATGCAGATACGATGGCTACAGATGCCAAATAATCCGTTTATTACCGTCTCAGCTCATTACCAAACACTTTGGTTTCTGCTTGTCTGTTTGTCAGGTCAAAGGTCAGACTGATTGTATTTACATGGACTTTTACCAACAGCTAAAAACTGAACATGTTCAGAGAATTTAGAGAAGCAGCATAAAGCATGAGAGCTGGGACAGATCCGTGGTTTACCTTCAATGTTGAGCTTAGCTGTGGTTTTGTCTGAGCCGCAGTCGCAGGTGTACTCTCCGATGTTGGCCTTCTCTGCCTTCCTCACCATCAGGATGCGCTTCTTGCCATCGGTGACAATGGCGATGTTCTTGGAGGGGGTGATCTCCTTCCCATCCTTAAACCATTTCACATCAGCTACAGCCTTGCTCAGCTCGCAGACCAGCTTCACCTCGTCCCTCTCCACTGCCGTGTAGTTCTGCAGCTTAGTGGTGAAGTAGGCGTCACCCTCTGTGTGGGGAAACATACTTTCATTATGAAAATCAGGCGTCAGAGAAGCGTGTCTGAATCAGTTTGACAGGATGAACTCTTGGATGTTGGTGGGTGTGGCTTGCTGTCACCTGTTCTGTTTGCGTTTGCTTTGTTTACACCTGTTTTCTTTTTCTTTGGTTTTTAAATCAGAATGAGTTGTGATTGTTTTCATGTTTGTTCTTTCTAAAGTCCTGTCATCTGCTCCTATGTTTTTATGTCATTTGTTTCAAATGTGCTTTAGAAAGGAGGCACTGACCGATGACAGTGAGCATGGCGGTCATGCTCTTGTCCATGGCCTCTACTTTGATCATGGACGTGTCATCGATGACGACTTCCTTGAAGGCCAGCGTGTGAACCTTCGCCTGTGCCGACATGTGAACAACTTTACTGGGATGAAGTCGGACGTCGTTCTTGTACCAGACCACCGGGATCTTGTCATGTGACAGCTCCACGCTGAATTCAGCTGTTTCACGCTCCTTTACTGTCACATCCTTGATTGCTTTGACAAACTCTAGACGAATACCTGCCGCAGGAAGACATCAGACATTGGCACATTTAACTTTGAGTAGAAGCAGAACACAGCAGATTTGTATTTGTGACTCACAAACAAACAAAAATGAGCACCAGCTCTGTGTTCAAAGTACAGATGGACCGATCCGATATTACGTATCGGTCCGATACTGACGTAAATTACTGGATCGGATATCGGAGAGAAATAAAAAATGTAATCCGATCCATTAAATATCAAAAAAGTCTACTCATAACCGTAGCACGTCGGAGCAGTGTGGTCACGTGATAGAGCGGCTGTGTGTATTTGTAGCCTCACTACCAAACCAGCATTTCATCTCCGAGGAAGTTTTCCCAGAGAGAAGTAAAGCAAGTGTGTAAGTTCATCTCTGAATGTCTGAACCAGCGGCTGAACAACAGCAGCACTATTAAGCTTGATAAGCTGTTGTTAGAATTTATTTAATATTACTTTCTACACCAGGATCTTTTTCTACGTAGCTGACGTAACTGTGCAGGGGCGGATCTAGCAAAGTTTAGCCAGGGGGGCCGATAGGGCATGAACAGGGAAAAAGGGGCACAAAGACATACTTTTCTTTCTTATTCTCATTTAAAATGTTGAGCTTTTAATAAATAATTATCTGACTCTTACACCCAAAGTTTTAATCTGATGTAAAATATATAGAAGTCTATTACTGTATATAGTAACTGTTAAGTCTAATATACCCTAGTAAGCTGTAGTACTTTTTCCTTTGGGAAGGTACCATCTGTGCAGTCTGCAATTCTGTTGAAGAAAGATGTTGAATCTATTTAATTATTCTTGAAAAATTATTTATTTCTGTGCTTTTTTTTCCCACACTGCATCAAATTAAAGTTGATTACGTCGATTAAGCATCATGAGGTGGAGCGTGGGTGGTTCCCTATTTTTTTTTTTTTTTGCTGGGAGTTTTAGAGCCCTATTAGTTAGGTTGCTTACTCTTTAAAATACCAGAATAGGGAGGATGGAGTAAGTTTAAGTTTATTAGATTGATCAGTTTTGCTGAACTATGAAATATTATGTATTTTTTACATACAGGTGTAACAGAATAGCTTTAGTGTTGTTATTTATTTAAACTTGAGTATGAACTTATACAAAAAGCAGCAAGATATTAAAAAACAGTTTTATTAATTAAAAAACACACTATATCGGATTCATATCGGTATCAGCCGATATCCACATTTATGATATCGGTATCGGACATGAAAAAGTGGTATCGTGCGTCTCTAGTTCAAAGTGAACCGAACCAGAAGAGGAAGCAGAGGAAAAAATCTGCCAAACTGAATTCATCTGGAGAAGATTCATCAAAAAGGTTTGGACAGAAGTGTTTATTTGGCAAATTTAAAACTATAATAATTTGATCTAAATGTGAACATATGATTATAATATGCCCTGACTCTGTGAAAGTTTCACTGGTGCCAAAGGAGTTTTAAAAAAATGAATAAAACCATGACGTTACCTTGTATAACCAGTTTGCCCGTCGTCCTCTTGTCCTCGGCCTCAAACATGTACTTTGCCTCGTCATCATAGGCGGCCGATCGGATCACCAGAACATACAAATTTCCCTCCTGGATCACCTCGTACTTTTCATCGCTCTGCAGCTCCTGTGAGCCTTTGAGCCAACGGAAAGTCTTTGGAGTTCTCGACACCTCAACCTCAAACCTCACATCATCCTTCTCATAGACCTGAACATCAGTCATGGGTGTGAGGAAGTTCAGCGGGAGCTCTGAAGAAAAACAATGAGAAAACTGGCATTTATCGTATATTTGCAAAAACTTAGCCTCTTAGTTGAATTTAGATAATCATAAGTAATTATCAGTATAGTTCATTTTTGAGGATTCCTCTCGTCATAACGAGCCCCAAACTGTGACAGTAACCAACACAGAGTAAAAAGTATTGACGTTTTTATATATGGTGTCTTTGTTCAGTGGAGATGAAGTCTGATGAGAAATCAGACCTGAGAAGGTGAAGCTCAGATGGAGGTTTGATTGAGCTGCTGTGGTCTCTCGCTGGCTTATTCTATGAGACGCTCTCATTTTTAGTTTCACATTTTTAGGTTACAATGATTTAAAATGTTTTTTATGAAATGTGATGAGGTCAGTGGGTTGGTTTACCTTTGACCTTGAGGTTAGCGGAGCACTTGGCGTTAGCAGCAGAGTACGCCACCTCGCCGGTCATGGACACTTTGCAGTTGTAGAGGATCAGCGTGTGCTTGCCTCCTTCCTCGATGATGTCCACATCCTGTTAAACAAAGACGTAAACGGTCACTGATAAACTGGCTTCATGTTATGGAGAGCGCTGCCAATGAGGCGCTGGTGATGAAGCAAAGCACTCACAGAGGACGGACTGAGCACCGCTCCATTCAGCTTCCACTGTCCGTGGACGTCGTCCTCAGAGATCTCCACTTCGAAACGAGCCGTTTCTCCATCAAACAACTCCACGCCATAAATTGGCCGAACAACTTTGATGTCGCGTGCTTTTGGGAAAAAGGGTCATGATATGAAAATGCAGTTTGTTTTGCTTCTGGAAGAAAGGACTTTTACAGCTAAACAACAAAAAATGGAAGAACTGGAAACTATCAGTTTCAGTTTGTTCCCTCGGATTTCTCATTTTATTCCAAAGTTCTTTTTAAATTTTGATTTAAAGAAAGTAAATCCATCAGTCTGTCCTCATAGACAGCCTCGGCGGCCTCGGTTAGTCGCTAGGGGAAAATGTGGATTCTGGTTGCCGAGTGATTTTGGGTCACGTTGCCATGGTTGCCAGCAGTGAGGCACAACTTTTAAATGCTCTTTGCATCTTTTTGAGGTTCTACTGCTGCTCAGTGAGTGTTTGCAGAGAAGCTGCTGTCTTTGATGTGAACTGCAGGCATCAATGTGTCATTCCCAGACCGGTGTGGAGATGTGCATTTCTTCCTAGAGACGTGAGGTTGCTACGGGGTTGACTAGGCTGACGAGGCCTGGACCTCCCTTTGGAGTCATGTTTCCTTGTGCAGTGAAAGGCTTGAACATTTAACGTTTTACGGGTTTATTTTGACCCAGCAACCTGTAAATCTTACAGCGGCTGTAACCTTAATTTATGATTTGACTGATTTTTATGTTTAAAAGAATTTAGGCAATCATGTCACCGAGCTTACCTTCAATATTGATGTTGGCTGACGTCTTGTCTGTTCCACAGTCACATACATATTTGCCTTTGTCGCTCAGTTCCACTTTCTTCAGGACCAGAGACCTGCGCGTGCCCTCTGACCTCATGATGACCATCTTGGAGGCGATGATTTCCTTCTCTTCGTGGTACCAAAGCACCGGAACGTCTTTGCTGAGTTCACAGTCCAGGGTCACCTCTTCTTTCTCGGTGGCTGAGTAATCCTGTAGCTTCACCACAAAGATGGGGTCACCCTCTGGGGCAGACAGGAAGTTTTGGTTTAATACAAATAATTTGTAGATTTTCATAATTTTTCTCTGTGAAGAGCAGTCTTGTAATGCATTATACAATATGAAAATGCAAAAAGTGAGTCATGTAAGTCCCGCTACTGTGAAACAGAAGTGAAAAGGAAACGAGGGAGCGCAGTTACCTACGACCGTCAGTTTGGCCATGGAGTAAACGCCTTTAGCCTCTGCCTTAATTTGGCAGGTATCATCTAGACTCAGTGTCCTCATTTCTAGAGTGTGTCTCTTTCCTTCCACGTGAATGAGAACCGTTCGGCTCACGTGGATTTTGACTTCGTTTCGGTACCAGACCACTGGCACGTTCTCATGAGACAGCTCGAGATCAAAGCGTGCCGTGTTACCTTCTTTGACCGTTTGGTCCTGAAGCGGCTGCACAAAACTCAGCCTCATGCCTGGAATACATCGAGTCAGCGCAGACAGACATTGGCCACTGAATGAGCTCACAGAGGAAACATGAACAACATCAAGCGTGGCGCTTCTCTTTGCCACTTACCCTCCACCATCAGCTGAGCCGTTGATTTCTGACCCAACGCTTCGATCGTGTACTGAGCCTCATCATCAAACTCACAGCTGTTTATGATCAGCATGTGCTTCTTTCCGTCATCAATTATTTCATATTTAGGGCTTGGAGTGACAATCTCTGTCCCCCTGAACCATATGACCTTTGACACGTCCTTAGTGATGGTGCACTCAAACTTAGCCTGCTTCTTTTCAGGCACAGAAAGGTCCTTGAGCGGGTCAACAAAGCCCATTTCGATTTCTGAGAGGTGCGAGCGATTTGGCAATTAATAACAGAAACAAAGACACAACCACAGCTTCTCTTACCGTGTTTGCTCTGCAACACATCAGTTTTCCATGACCAACAAAATGCAGCAGGTTGCAACAGATGAAGTTTTGTCTTTGGTAAATCCGTACCTTTGACGGTGAGCATAGCGCTGGTGACGGCGTTCAGAGCCTGGTATGTCACTTCACCAGCCTGATCCAGCTGCACGTTTTTCAGTGTGAGGAAACGTTTTTTGCCTTCAGCTTTAATGTCACAGGTCTGCAAAACAAAGAGGCATGAGTGCTACGTCCCTATTCACATTTCTATAAACCCAAATCATGTAGGCTACTAAATTTACTACAGCACAGAAGTATATGATCTTCTCATTTGTGGTTTCGAGTGGCCTGAGCCCACGTTTAGCTGCTATCTCACTAGCTGGGCCCACGTCCTCATTTTAGGTTTGACAGCACATTAGTTGGTAAAGGTGACGCTTGGACATGAACTGAGCTGCGGTTTGGGGAAGGCCTCAAAGGGGCGACGGCTCCTGGCAGATCCCCGTGTAGTAAATAGAAGTGAAGACTTGAAAAGCGGAGGGAGGGTGGGGCACGTAAACGAGAAGGAACAGCTTGGTGACCTGGGGGAACCTATATAGATGAGAACTGGACGGAGCATGTTTGGAGGCGTGGTCCCGCTCCTGAAACTCATATATTTATCTCCAATAATTTACTCTGAGACATATCATTGTTAAATATCTTACCGGAGATCTAGTCAACACCTGGCCTTTCAGCTTCCATTCACCAACCACATCGTCCTCTGATATCTCAGAGTCAAAGTTGGCCTCTTCCTTCTCAACCACCTCCACACTGGAGAGTGGCTTCAGGATCTCAGCCTCACGCTCTGAAAGCACCCAAAGAAATTTAAAGTTAGAAATCTTTGCAATTGGAAAAGCGTGGTCCTCGTGCTTTCCCAACGTGGATACACCAACCTCCAAGTGTCAGTTTGGCTGTATATCTGCGATCCTCCACCTGGATGGTGTAGTCTGATACATCATCAGGCTGGCAGTTATTGATGCTGAGCGTCATGTCCTTTCCATCTTTAGTGATCTCGACCTTGTCAGAGGGAGGAAGCTCGTTTTCTCCTTTGAACCACTTCCAGTTGGGCGTGTCCTTGAACAGCTCACACTTGAAGGAGGCCTTTGCCTTTGGTTTCACATGCTGGTCTCTCAGAGGCTTCACCAGCCAGTCTTTGATCATTTCTGAGGAGGAAGGGTTCACATTATATTTGTTCCTACAGTGGAAAACTGCTCAACAAGACACACTCTTATGCCTCAGTCACACTAAAGAAATATGACAACAACTTCTGTGTAACTAGGGAAAATCTTTGGTTGACTGGATTGGTAGATTGGCTGCAAGAGAGCGTGAGTGTGCAGACTGACACCGTTCTATTGCAGCTTTATTGCCATCTTGATGCATCAAGGTCAGATTAAAGATGGCGAGGGGTTCTTTGCTAGAACAATGAGACTGCACACCGTCACAGTAATTTTGGTTGTGCCATGGTCTGTTTTCTCTGGTGCAGCATAAGGCAACTCAAACAGTGATCAACTTAGGGCTTAAATGGTGCATAAATACAAGCTCTACTGTTCATGGTAGCTGCCCTTCATATTGTTTTTTAACTGTTGGGGGACAGTTTCAGCCTGGGACCAATCCAGCTTGTAGGTTGACTCACCCTGAATGATGGACGGTACAATGACTGTATTTATCTTGTTTCATTGCTACCATGCTCTGCAGACTTCTTACCAATAATTTTGACGTTAGTTGTAGTCTTGACGTCCTCCTGTCCATCTACCTCACAGGTGTAGGCGCCGCCATCTTCATCGGTGGAGTTCTGGATGGTCACAGCATGCTGCATGCCAATTACATTAATGGCCACTTTTCCGGCCTTTGTTTTCAGAAGCTGACCGTTACGTTTCCAAATGACGTCCCGTTCTTTGTTCAGCTCACAGGTGAGGTACATTGGCTGACCCTTAATGCATGTTGTCTCTGGTTCCAGTTCCTTCAACCATTTCACAGGCAGCTCTGTGGGAAAAAGGGGATTAAAAGTGTTTTCATGAATGTCAAATAAGTTTTTAAAAATTGATGTTGGATTAAAACAATCGTTTACCTTCAACAATTAACTTGGCTGTGCATGTTATTTCCTTGCCCGCATTCTTAGCCACACACGTGTATTCTCCAGTGTCGGATAGTTGCACATCAATAATGTGCAACTTGCGATCTTTGCCATCAGATGTAAACTTGTGCTTGGGGCTCTCACGCAAGTTGCTGTCATCTTTCATCCATCCAGTGATGGCCGTGGAAGGTGAGACCTCGCACTCAAACACCGCGGAGGAGCCGATGGACTCAGCTTCCTGCAGCACAATGTCCTTAAGCTTCTTAATGAACTTCAGCTGGACAGGTTTGAGCTTGAATCCTCCAAATGGATCCTCGGGAGGTGATGGGCCTTTTCCACCTGGCTTTAGACCCCGGCCCCTGCCTCCATCACCAGGAGATGGAGTTTGTCTCGCTGCAACATCAGACACAAAAACTCCTCTTGTTGATTTAGATGTTGGGGCAAGTGACGAATTAGACAGCAGCTTACTTTGAAACTGTGAGCTACCTACTGTGACTTAAACGTCTTTAATAATAAATCAAATCAAATCAAATCAAAATTTATTTATATAGCACATATTAAAACAACAGTGTTGACCATAGTGCTTCACAGTCAGTAAAAGCATGAGACAGTTAAAACAAACAATAAAAGAGGACTACAAACAATAGGTAACAACACAACAAGCTAGACCAGCCAACAGAATCAAAAGCCAAAGTAAAAAAATAAGTTTTAAGACGTGATTTAAAAGACTGGATCAACTCGGCAGTACGAATATGAACAGGGAGGTTATTCCAGAGTCTGGGTGCCACGGATGCAACGGCCCGGTCACCTCTCGACTTCATTCGAGACCCAGGTTGTGCTAGGAGCCTGTGATTGGACAATCTAAGTGCTCCGTTGGGATTGTATGAGTGGAGGAGTTCAGAAAGATAGCTGGGCGCTAAATTATTCAGAATTTTAAAACAAAAGAATCTTAAAATCTATGCGATATTTAACAGGAAGCCAGTGTAGTTTGGCTAAAATTGGAGTTATGCGTTCATGGATTCTCGTACCTGTTAAAAGACGCGCAGCTGCATTCTGAATTAACTGAAGACGGCAAAGAGGAGTGTTGGAGGCCCGAGTAGAGGCAGTTACAGTAGTCCAGTCTGGATGTGATAAATGCGTGGATAAGCTTTTCAAGGTCCTTTAAAGGAAGGAACGGCTTTGCTTTGGAAATCTGACGCAACTGGTAAAAGCTGTTTTTTACCACAGTGGAGACCTGTTTCTGAAGATTAAAAGAGCCATCCAGGAACACTCAGAGGTTCCTTACAGTGGGCGAGAGATGGCTAGCGAGAGGGCCTAGGGCATCAGCTAACTGGTCTAGCGGAGTGTGACTACCAAAGACTATGATTTCGGTCTTATTCTCGTTCAATGTAAGAAAATTATGTGATAACCAAATTTTAACTTCATGCAAACAGTTGAACAGAGGTTGCAAAGAAGCAGTCACATCGGATTTCAAAGGTGTATAAATCTGGATATCATCGGCATAACAGTGAAAGGAGATGTTGTATTTTCTAAAAATTAATCCCAACGGCAACATGTACAAAGAGAAAAGAGCAGGACCGAGCACGGACCCTTGAGGCACACCACAGTAAATAGAGGCAGAAGCCGAGGAGTGTTGCCCCATAGCAGCAGAGAACGACCTCTCTGAGAGATAGGATTTAAACCAAGATAAAACCGTACCTTTGAGACCAACAACATGATGGTAAGCACAAAAAATAAGATTCTGCCTAAAACCGATGCAGAATAAACATATTCGACACAAACAACGAATCCCACAGGACAAAAAAGCTTTAGATTTATGCTCACGACGACACACAGACACAGCTGTCAGTCAGAAATGAGCTTTGAACTCAAAATTAAAATTGTAACATAAAATATATTTTTGGTTTTGTTCGAAAGACACACACAAAAAAACCAACTTTAGCTTTACAAGTGTGTATGAAGCAAATGAAAGTGCCGAATGGTTTGTGCTGATGAGATCTAATGTTAGTGAGCTCTCACCCCCAAATCCTCGACCTCGGCCTTTCGCCGGCTCTTCTGTTGGTTTTCCATCTGGACAAGAAAGAGTAGGACACGTTTTAAGCTTCACAGCTCATCCTAGTCTCCAACACAAACCAAGATAAAGATGTTAACAAAACTAACAGCCAAGATTCAAGATCGTATCCAGATCACAGCTGAACATCAAATTACACATATGTAAAAAAAATGTTCAGTGACGAGGATGAAGGTGAGATGGAAACTGAAAAACTGTTGCAGTGAATAATAAAAACAGTGATGAAGATGAGCATCGAATGACTGATGACACAACTGATGACAGATTTAAGATGATGACCACTTAAAAACATCACAAAGGATGGATGGACAATGAGCAGACAGACAAACAGATGAACAAATATATAATGTGATTAAAAACGTAAAATTGGATGTAGATTAGATGATTAGATGAATCGTCTGAAATGGGATGAGGCGATTCCAGAGTCATCAGCTGGACGAGTTCACCGGCCTTCACCTCACCTCTCTTGGCGCCGGGCATGCCTGGAGTCTCCAGCGCCCCATCCACCCCTTCACCTTCCCAGTCTTCCGGTGGAACCAGCTCCCAGTCCCAGACCTCCTCATCTTCGTCGGCTACCATTTTTTCACCCTCCTCTTCACATACCTCCTCCTCTGGCTGGGTTGTCACCCGCTTCATCTCCACAGCTCCAGGAGAGATCTCCTTCACCAGAGGGATCCGCCCTTTAACAGGCCTTTCGGGTTCTGAGGGCCCCTCTGGTGAGGGCTTCTTGGGCACCTTTTTGAGGGTCACAGATTCAGTGGAGTCTTTTGGCGAAACAGTCTTGGGAATCCTTTTGACTTTTTCACCACTTGGCTTCTTCTCGATGGGAATTTGCTCCACTTCATTTGGCTTTATTTTCTCTATCTTGGGTGATGGGGTCTTTTTTAGTTCAACCTTCTTCAGCTGCTCAATAGGTTTGAGGGGCTTTTCCTCTTCAGGCGTATCTTTACTTATCTTGGCTTTGGGTGAAGGAGTCTTTTTGATTTCTGGACTTTTCTTCAGGATATCGGTTTGTTTTTGAGGACTCGGTCTCTCTTCTTCTTTCTGACCTGGAGGACTGGGCTTCTCAGCTGGTTTCTCCTTCTCCTGAGGTGTTTTGTTGTCTTTTTTAGGCGTTACAGTCTTTTCAGCTTTCTTAAGTTGATCCTTCGGCTCTTTAGTTGCTTGACTGGGTACCTTTGTGTCCAAAGGCTTCTTCTTCTCTTCTGATGCTTTTTCTGGCTTTTCTTCAGGCTTGGTGATTTTAGTGAATGGTTTCAACACAACCTGCTCTTTCTCTTTATCAGGTGTAGAAATAATTTTAGGTTTTCTGCGGAGCTTTTCGGCCGCTGTAGTTTCTACATCTTTGGGTACTTGATCAACCTTTTTCTTATGTGGGATTTCCTTTTGGTCTTTGTTGATATGTGGAGATGCGTTGTCATTCATCAGTGGAGCATCATCATCATCTTTCTGGTGTTTTACAGCAGCGGCAGGTTGATCTCTTTGTGGCAGCTCACCTCTCATGTAAGGACTCCGCTCAGTATCTGTTTTTGCCTCAGCTTCTGTCTCAGCCTTTGGAGGTTCAGCTGCTTCTTGTTTTTGAGGTTTCTGAAATGGCTTCAGTGTAACTACTTCCTGGTCCTCGTCCTTCTTTGGTAATTTTTTTATTTTCTTTTTATTTAAATCTGACTCAGGTTCATCTTCTTTTGGTGCTTTTGGGGCTCTTACCCATCTTGATTTCTCATCTTCTGCCTCCAGTTTTTCAGGTTCCTCTGCAAAGCTGAGTTCAGATGTCTCTTCAGCTGCTGTGAAAACTCGTTCCTTTCTCTCAACTGTTACTAACTCTCGATCCTCTCTGTCACGAAGTTTCTGGACTGTTAATTCTGCATCATAATGCCTTGTCACTTCAACTTTATGAGTTATGACTTCCTTTTCAGGCTCCTTTGGTTTAGGTGGCACCTTTTTTAGTTTGATTGCTTGTAATTCAGCATCTTGTTTCCCAAATGTTTCAAATGGTTTTAGTTTCACTGATTCGTTTTGCTCATCTGCTTTTGGCAATTTAGTTATTTTCTTCTTTGCGACGTGCGGCTCCTCCGGTGCCTCGTCTTTCTGAGGTTTTAAGGTTCTTGTCCATTTGCCAGGTTCTGGTTTTTGCACAACTGTAAGGCTTTCCATTTCCTCAAAATGGCTTAACTCAATAGTTTCCTCATCTGCAGTGAATACTCGTTCAGTTCTACCAAGTGTGATTATCTCTCGATCGTCTCTGTCATGAAGCCCATGAACTGCTAGCTCTGGATCGTGATGCCTCGTCACTTCTGCCTTATGAGTTACGACTTGTTTCTCTGGCTCTGGAGGTTTCACTGGAACCTTCTTCAGCTTAATGACCTCTGGTTCTGGTTCTTTCTCTTTCGGTATTCTGGTGAACCTACTCTTCAGCTTAGGTGATTCGGGTGTTTTTGCCTCCTGAACAGGAATCTTACCCTTTTGCTTAAGAGACGGCACTGTGGTTTGGGCAGCAAATGCACCTTTTATAATATCACCATAATAACACAGAAAATAATAAAATATTTTCTACAGTATAGAACAGAATCACACTTACACATGTAGATGAAACAAAAATGTCCTAAAAGGCTACAAAAACTTGAAGCAGGTTGTGCTTTGTTTCTTTGAAATAAAAAGGTTAATAATTTGCATACCTTTTGTTGGTCCAGGTGCTGACACTGGTTCCTTGTCTGCAAAAATTATATAAAATCATTATAAGTACAAACAGTGCAAACAGAGTTAGACAAAAGGCTCAGTCAAAGCCAAAGATGGTTCATTTGTTTGAGGCATGCAGCTGTTTTCGGGGTTGTTTTACTGTTTTGAACTTTCAGCAGAATACTTTGCAGAAACAGAGACAGTGAGCTTTAAGAAGAAGCAGGAAGTTCATCAGCTGTTTATGATGCACCCAGATGTTTAAACATCCTTTAAAAGGTTATTTGGTTTCATTCAGCAAATTGTGTTAATATTAAAGAAGTGAATTGGATCAAAGTGTGGAAGTGGATTGTTGTGTATAGAAACAGACCAACAGATGTAAACAGGCAACACATTTTAAAAGAAAAGGTAAATATGTTTGGTATGAAGATTGAAGCTGTGCCATTAAAAATGCTTCAAAGTAGAAGACAAACATAAGAGAGGAGCATACATGAAAGAACAGATGTTACCTTCAGGCGGCGAGATTTTCCTGGCTGGTGCAGGAGCTTCCTTCTCCAATGATGCAACTTCAGCTACAAGAATGCCAACATGATTAAATCACTGGCAAAGATCCGGTCAACAAGCAACAACCAACTGACAAACAGATGAACGAAACGTATAAAACTACAGAATTCACTGTTGTTAAGACCCAACAGATTTCTCAAAGGCAGGACAAACAGAACAGTCAGTAAGATTAATGATAAACAGTAGAAACTACCTGCGGGGGGAACTCTCTCTGCTGTTGGCTTGGTTGTTGGTGGAGGTACCTTCTTTTCCTCAGGAGGAGGCACTTAGAAGTACAAAATATCAACGGTTACGACCAAGAGAGAAAACGGGAAAGTACCAACAAATTGGAACAGACAGAGAACAATATAAAGATGTTAAGATGGAAGAAAAGTTTACATGGGCAACAAAGATAACAGCAAAATAACTCAAACAGAAACAGAATAAGACAACATGGAGAATTTTTATAATAACAAACAGAGGTATAACAGAAGTACCTGCAGGAGGAGCAACTTTGGCTGCAGGAGCAGCAGGAGCCGAAGGCTTTGGAGCTGGAGCAGATGGTTTCTTTTCCTCTGAAGGAAATAATAATAGAAGATGCCAAGATCATGACCAAGATTGCCATATGGTCAATAGAGACACCAGAGAGGACTAACAGCAGTCAGCCAGTGAAGTTAAAGCAAACATGAGGCGATTGTCACCCACCAAATGAAACCAAACAAAAAGACAACATTTACAACAATAACAAAAGTGAGCGAAGAAACTACCTGCAGGAGGAGCAACTTTCTGTACAGGAGCAGGGGGAGCAGGAGGTGAAGGCTTTGATGCTGGTGCAGATGGTTTCTTCTCCTCTCGGGGAGATACTTTAAGAATACAAGATGCCAAGGTCACGACAAACTGACACACAGTAAGTACATAAAACAAAAAATAAACATGGAAATCTGAAGATGACTTAGACAGAAAGGACAAACAAATAGAGGTGAAGGTTAGAAAAAGTTTGGCCCATTAAGATTCAGCAAAGATGAGGAACAAACTGAACAGGCTACCTGCAGGGGGAGCCCCCTTCTGCTCACGAGGAGGAGTAGGTGAAGGCTTTGGTGCTGGTAGAGATGTTTTCTTCTCCTCAGGAGGAGGCACTTTAGGAATACAAGATGTCAAGGTCACAACCGAGACAGCAGCACAGTCAGCCAAGACTAGACACAGATATTTCAGGCACATTTCTGCAAACATCATAAACAGGCTGAAACAGCGACAGAGATAAAGATGTGGATGAAAGCTGAAGAATGAAGATGATGAATGAAAACAAAATCCCAGCAGTAAAAGAGGTTAACAGACCAAGACTGCCTCAAATCGCCATTAAAAAGATCAGTTTAATATAGACTGAGGTTTTCTTGTTAACCACGATGAGTACAAGACATTAGTGAAAGTAAAGTTTAAGAGAGGCGATCGTGGCGATCGTGAGCCTGTGTGGCTCAAATACCTGTATCAAGAGCCTGTTGGTCAGTCTTCTGTGTTGGCTTCTTTGCTTTCTTGTCATCTGCTCTTGTTGGTGTAGCTTTAGTTGCAGAGTTGTTTGCTTCCTCAGAAACTCTCAAAGATGGAGAGATTTGCTGAACTTGAGATGTTTTTACTGGAGCAGGCACAGAAGGAATAGGTTTCTTGACAGGAGTGTCTTCTTCAAGGGACAGATCTTCTATTAGGCCAAAAACTGCCTCAGAGAGAGTAGGGGAGCTGTGTTTGGTTGGCAGAACAGACTTCTTTGCTGGAGAAATGTCTTCCTCCGAACAGCGTCTCTCCTCGGGTGAAGGAATCTGATCTGTAACAAAACGTGATCCATCCCTACTTTGTTTAATCGATGCATCTTCCGATAGAAGACTTGGCTTGTCCAGAGGTAGAATATCTTCATCACATACATTTATGGAAGTTTTAGGAGTTTTCACCATGTCTTGACTTGACGATACCATTGTAGGAGAAACTGCTGCAGGGTGAGAAAGAGTGGTTTGGGGGACATCTGCTTTACCTTCAACAGACCCATCTTGCTTCAAACAAATTACTTCTGTAAGAGCTCTGGGCTTCTTTGATGTGGTGACCTTTTTAGACTTAAGTTCCTCTATTGCAGAGTCTTGAATTTCTTCATGATATAATGATTTAGTAACTCTTGTCTGTAAATATGCAGTAGGAAGGTCAGCCTCTTTGGCCTGCTCTTTCTTCTTGTAAGCCTCTTTTTCTGATGTAACACCAACATCAGGAGAAGAAACCTTTTTCTGCAAAAGATGAGATATTTCAGGTGGAGGTGCGACATCTTGTTCTGCAGGAGAATGGGCAGACCCCTTTAGAGTTGGAGAAGCAGACCACAGAGACATTTCTTTCTCTATTTTCTCAGGTTTGTAAGGTCCAGTCCACTCCAGTTGTTCAGCCTCATAATCTGTTTTTGATTGCTCTATAATCTCTACCTGACGATCTTCTCTGTATGATACAGAAACCACCGCCTTTGTCTTTTCAATTTGTTCCATTATCTCAGTTTTCAAAATGGTTTCTTCTCTTGCAGTTGACTCGTTGACTCCTTCTTCACATGTGTCGACTTCCTGTTTCCTGTAGCCAGCTTCTGTGAGGGAAATCCTTTCTTCAACACCTTTTTCTGCAGGACACTCCTTTCTGCCTTCAACCTCAGCTGTTGGCTTCAGATGAGTCTTCAGAGGAACTGGGATAAATTTTAAGATATTACCCAAGATTGAAGAAATGCACCATGGAGCGGTGGCCAAGAAGAAAACACAACACATACACACCACCAAGACACAAAAATACAAACTTTAGTGTGGTACATATTCAACTACAACCCTTATTTTATAACTATTTTATAAGTATTATGAATTTCTACCTCTCTGCTGAGGGATTTCTATGGCCTTTGGCTCGTCTTCTACTTTTCCAGAAGCAACGATCTCATCTGATTATAGAAGCAAACGTATCTAGTCATGTTCTAAGGAATTCATAAAAATGCTGAATATCCACGGGGAACCTTTCAAAGTCAAAGCATACCTTTGACTGGTGTACTCGCCTCCAGCTTTGGTTTAGCTAGAGCTGTTGGTATCCCCCTTTGTTTGACTGTTTGGATGACTGATATGAAGTAACAAACAGTGAACATACAAGTCAACACACAAATCATAACAAAATCTTTGAAGACAGCTTACGGCATTTCAACAAGGCCAACTTATTGTGTTAATAGGTCAAGATGAGTTACTAGTAAGTGTTTATAAGACCAACCAAATGGTATTGACAGACATATCTACCTTCAGACTTTTTGGCCTGCGGTTGTTGTATTGGTGTTTCCAAATGTTGTGGTTCTGCTGACACTTCTAGATCTTTCACCGGCTCTGCTGATCGTTCTATAACCTGTGCTGTTGGATCTTTCTGTGGTTCTACCACAGCTGTTTTTGCTACTTCTGGAACTTTCTTCAGTGTTTCTGGAACTGGTTCTTCAGGAAGCTTCTTTGGTTCCTTGGGAGGCTTTTTAGGTGCTTCAGGAACCTTCTTTGGTTCTTCAGGAAGCTTCTTTGGTTCTTCAGGAAGTTTCTTTGGTTCCTTTGTAGCCTTCTTTGCTGCTTCAGGAACCTTTTTTGGTTCTTCATGAACCTTCTTTGGTTCTTCAGGAAGCTTCTTTGGTTCCTTTGTAGCCTTCTTTGCTGCTTCAGGAACCTTTTTTGGTTCTTCATGAACCTTCTTTGGTTCTTCAGGAAGTTTCTTTGGTTCCTTGGTAGCCTTCTTTGTTGCTTCAGGAACCTTCTTTGGTGCTTCAGGAACCTTCTTTGGTTCTTCAGGAACCTTCTTTGGTTCCTCTGTAGCCTTCTTTGCTGCTTCAGGAACCTTTTTTGGTTCTTCAGGAACCTTCTTTGGCTCTTCAGGAAGCTTCTTTGGTTCCTCTATAGCCTTCTTTGCTGCTTCAGGAACCTTTTTTGATTCTTCAGGAACCTTCTTTGGCTCTTCAGGAAGCTTCCTTGGTTCCTCTGTAGCCTTCTTTGCCGCTTCAGGAACCTTTAGTGCTTCAGGAACCTTCTTTGGTGCTTCAGGAACCTCAGGAGCCTTGATTTTTTCTGGAGCTTCCAGGTCCCTTGGTTCAGTTACTTCCTGCTGATGTTTATCAGCCAGCAGATATGGTTTTCTTGGAGGTTCGTGTATCTTTGATTCTAAAGCAACTTAAAAGAAGATTTATTTAATATTTAAGATTTTTTTTCTAATACCAAAAATCTGTAGTCACACTCTAACGAGTGCTTAGCATGCTGAAAGATATTCATGTAAGATATTTCAGAAAAGCAAAAGTTATACTAACAAGTATAAGAGAAACCGGCACAACACAGCAGCCTATCAACAAACTCTTTGTAGTACCTTTAACTGGGATATCTTCAACTTTTTGTGGAGTAACTTTGGGTGCAGATGGTTGAGGTACAGGTTCTTCTGGTCTTGGTGTTTCTTGCACTTAAGAGAAGATTGTGTATTTTTTATCCAACAGCTAACAATTAAGATTAATATGGAATCAAAGATACATTCTTAATGAGTGAAGTCAAAGTAGGAAAGATGATATTAGAGAAAAAGAAGCAACACGACTTTGGTTAACAATCTATACCTTCAGTTGGAAGATGTTCCAATGATGGAGAAGCAAGGACTGCACTTAGTTGAAGTACAGGTTCTTCTGACTTTGGTGGTTCTGGTACTTTGAAAGAAATGCATACAGTGTATATGTTCAGTAACCTTCTGGTAACCACGGTGGCGTCAACACTCTATCGAGTGCTTAGAGAAAGACACAATCACAGTACATTAAATACACAGCCGAGCCGTGTTTGTGTAAAGAGAGTTAGTGTCACACATGAAAAACATGTCCCTTCATTACCTTTTAATAATGCATTGAATTTATATAGCGCACAATTCCACTATTCATTCACTCTCACATTCACACACTGATGCAGGCAAACCACAGTTGTAGCCACAGCTGCCCTGGGGCAGACTGACAGAAGCGAGGCTGCCATATCGCACCATCGGCCCCTCTGGCCAACACTAGTAGGCGGTAGGTGAAGTGTCTTGCCGAAGGACACAACGACCAGGACAGAGAGAGCTGGGGAATCGAACTTGCAACTTTCCGGTTACAGATGAGCTTCCCAACCCCCTGAGCCAGGGTTTTGTTCTGTTAGTGTCAGTCTTTGTTTAAGTAATCGTTGTAGAGACTGGTTGAATTGTGGCTTCTGCTAGTTTGTCTACAGCTGGCACTTTGGACAGCATTTATATGTTTAAAGGTTTACTCTTTTACTTACCATAGAATTATTTTCATGATCAAAATTTGTTAGATTTGTTATTTATACGCCAAAGCAATGTCTTTTTTAAAGGCTATATTCAAACACTCCAAACACCACGTGTGGTCCACACTATAGACAGTGTTAATGCTTAAAGATCAAGAGGTTAGCAGCAAAGGACATCCATGACATATATGAACATGTTAAGAAGTGCACACTTAGGTCACGGCAACATGAAACAAAACTAGAAGAACTTGGGATGTAATGACTTTCCATTTGAACATCAGAAAAACAAAGTGTTCATTATATTACCTTTTGGTTTTGAGGCCTCTGGCGTTTTCTTAGTGGGGACAGCTTTTGGTTCTTGGAGCTCAGGCTTAATTTGAGCCACTTCAGGCTTAGGCACCACTGGTTTCACGGGTTCCACTTCAGGCTTAGGCACCACTAATTTCATGGGTTCCACTTCAGGTTCTGAATGAACCAGTTTTGGTGTTGCTGGTTTGGGTCGGTAAGGTTCAGGTTGGGTGAAGACTACTGGTTCTTCAAGGTTAACAGAGAAATATTACCATCATTTAACATGGGAACCACAGAGTTGTAAGAGCTTGGGGCAAAGAGGAGACACATAAAACCTGACAGCAAGAACTCAATGCTATTTACGCATTGTAAGAACAGCAAGAAAATACTTCAGACAACAATTAAAGAGACAAAAAAAGCCTAAAAAATATTCATTAAATCTGAAAGATCTTGAGAGCATAATCGTGAATAGTTTGAATTTCATATTCATGCTAAAGTTGGTGAGTTTGTGCTACAAAAACTTGACTAAAGTTTTAAATATAGTGTAAATATGCAATATAATATACCATGAGATTTCCTGAAGTTGGTGTAAAAGTACGATGCTTTCTGGTAAAGATTTGTAATTCGCATCATTTACATAAACAGTTGAGAACGTGAGCCAATAAAGACCCACAAACACATAAAATAAGACATTTTTAGTGACTCCCTGCATCATGAACATTACCTTCTGGAGCTGGACGTTTCTCTCTCTGAGGTGGAGCAGGGGCTTCAGGCTGTAGCTTCTTTGCTTCAGGTACTTTAAAACATTATCATTCATTTCAGTTTCTCACCACATTAAACTGAACATCAAGGTTTCTTTATTATTATTTCTTTAGGAAAAAATTAAGAATGGAAATAAAAAAGAAAAGATGTAACATACCAACAAGACAAACACCACACGAAGAAGAATATAAAGAGCAGACATTTGTAGATACCTTTGACCAGAGGTGGAGGCGGAGCTTCAGGCTCAGAGGGTTTCTCCTCTGGCATCCTGTAAATCTCAGGAACTTGAAAGATCAAGAAAGGTCACATTAAAACTACTTCAGCCAAGCTCTACCGTCTACTCTGCCAAATCTACTGCATGGAAAGCTTCAGTGAAGGTTAATAAGAGCATGAAGGCAAGAACAGAATAACTGCAGAGAGATGAGACCAAAACATGACAAAAACAGGTAACATGCAGGATCATAGAAGTAACACCTGAGAAGAAGAACAGCTTCTGTAAGCAGCAGTTGGTGTTTGAAGCATTTAAGTAGAATTTAAGTGGGCAGACAAACAACAGTCAGCTGATTGGCAGCGCCTCATTATATTTCAGCTCTGAGCTTTATGAACAGCCACAACATTTGCAGTTATACCTTCAGGGATTTCTCCTCTGCCCTCGACCTCAGTCCACTCAACAGTTTCTTCTACAGGTTTTTTCTCTTCTGGTGAGGAAAAAAATGTAAACTCAGAAAAAGAACGACTGACATGTGAAAGCTGCTGCAGGTCGTCGAGTATCCAAAGCTGCTAAAAACAAAACGAAACACAATAACAGGCGAAACAGGAAGACGGGTGCGGGCCGCACCGATGAGCAGTTCAGACAAAAACACGTCCACAGCACGTTAACAGTCATTACACTTCATAGAGTGATTAAAGCTGATACCTGAGACGGACGAGTACTGAACCGAAAGCGTCTCTTCTTCATGTGTCAGACTTTGAAACACTACAGCAGACCACGGAAAGATATTCACCGTTAGACGTCAGATCAGTGAACAGTTTATGTTTGTGCAGACGACGATCAGGTCAGGAAACCTTTAAATATTTCAGATGAAACTCCACAATCCTGAATTTGAAGTTTGAAGTTCTGACTTTCAAAATTTGAGGTGAGATAATCCAATTTTAAGTTTAGCTTTAAAAAAATCTGACTTACTGTTTATTTATTGAAAACCTCATTTTTATTTTTCAAATCTGAGCAGCAAAATCTGAGAGGCAACAAAAACCATAATGAGAATATAATAAATCAGATTTTAAAACAGGAATGTTGACATTTTTGTAATTCAGAAAACAACGTGATAAAAATCATAATTATAGTCAGAAACTTGTAATTCTTTACTACAATAAAATAAAAAGAACTGTACATCTCTGGCTGAATTTTAAATCTCGTCATATCAGGATTAATTTGAAGAGTGATTCTTAGACACTGACATGATCCTCGTCTGCACAGCTCAGATAATGAAGCTGAATTATATTTGGGATATTATAACGGGTCGTGTACAGATGACGCTTAAAACAAGCACACAGTTACTCAGGGTTAAAGGAGGAGGAAGAAGGTGATGAAGATGATGATGGTTATGATTATGATGATGGACTTGAGGGTGATGACGGTTAAAGAAAACAGTTTAATGCAGAAAACCCGTCTTTCACATTTCGTCACGCAAACTGCAGAGATTACGGCGGTTAGAGCTGATCTTAGACAGTGGCGACTGCAGTACCTCTCACTTCTGTTCTCTCCTCAAAAAGATCAAACTCGGAGGAATCTTGTGGCAGAAAACAATCGTGTAAATGAGAGAAACGAGCAGAGTTACTGAAATCCTGATCAGTTTGAACCAGACTCACCTCTGCACACGAGCATAGACACTGCCTCTGACACACGAACGGCTGTGTCGGGGACATCTGAAGGTTCAGCCACAAACACTTTGAGTATTATTATTATTACTATTATTATTGTTGTTTTTAAGTTCTGACAGTAAAACTTAACACTTGTTTGGTATGACTGAAATCACAGTGACGTGTAAGATGATGCAGTGAGTCAGGATAATGTTTGTTGAACTGAAACCCCACAGTCACAGTGAAAGCCTTGTTGGCAGTGGTTGGCTGTATAGCACAAACCAATGAGACGTCAAGGAGCCTCGCAAATAGATGAGCGGTGATTCTTGTGAAAATGGTGTCGGTGAAATGACCAGTGCGACCTCGACCTTGTTGTAAAATCGTGAACCTGCGTCTGAGTTTGCAGGTGAAGACGTGTTCAGGTTTACTGTCGTTTATTTGCTGCACTTTTTAAGATACTCACCCTGAGGAACCCTCCCTAACTCAATTTCTGTGAAAGGACAAAGTACAGAAGCGTTATTGTAGCTGCTGACATCACGCTGATGTCAGTAATGTGTAAAAAACGTACAGACCTTTGCCTGACAGGTAAAGCTCGGCTGTGCTTCGAGCTTCTCCCAGTGGCTCCAGACGAGCAATCACCGAGTACACGCCTGATGGGGAAACATCACGTTTCAGGCCAAACTGTCCCTCAAACACTTACAGAAGAGATCGCGGTAAAGGCCGGTCACACCAGAGAGCCCAGCTAATCCTCTCTAAACGTCAGCACTGCAGTAATGTCCAGGTGAAGTTAAGTTTGTTTCACAGAGCTAATCCTGCACAAGGACAAGTCAAATATGCTACACCGCTGCTGGTACACAAATATAGTCGCTGGCTAGTTTTGCTATTTGACGGTATCCTGTTCAGTTCATTCAAAAAATAAAAACTGATTACCGAGTAAAGCTCAAGGTTTAAGAAGCTAAATAAAAGCGCATGTGCTGCTCTGAAGTCTGGCAGCGACTCGGCTGTAATACGACGGCGGGTGGATGAGCAGCGGGGTTCATTAGAGAGGATCCACTAAACGATGCTGGCGTGACCGCAACTTTACTCAGATTTCACATCTTTGCATTGAGCTGAGGCAGAACACTACCAGGTTAGCAGACATGTCTTCTTTTGGTCCGATTAGTTTTTCATGTACCAAAAATCATTTTACAGGGGATCTAATCCCCTCCTAAAAATTCTCAATTATTTCTTACTTTATCATCAGTTTATCTTCTGTCTGCTTAAAAATAATTTCAGATCTTTCATGTTTTTACTGCCCCTCTCCCTAAAAGCATTCATATGATTGTTGGGTTTTTCTGTCTACTTTACAATATAAAGCGCCTTCAGGTCACTGTTGTTGTGTTGTGCTGCTGTATAAATAAAACTGATAAAATACCAAAAGGTGCTAGAAACAGTAAGAACTGTGTTTACTATGAAACTCAGTAACAGCAGAATACGCCCCCTTCAAGCGCCCAGTAACATCTTTTTAGCTTAAAGATATTCAGCTGCTGTTTGTCGTGTGAGTTAGTAAAAGTCTCAGCTAAAACGGCTAAATGCATTCAATGACATGATTAGAAGACTTTTTTAATACTTTTATTGTGCACCATTAAAAGCAGACGTTAATCTATAAGATGATGCATACTACTCAAACAGCTAAACTTTGGTGTAGTTGTTAGAAAAGTGTCTCCGGAGGAAACAGTTACTTGGCTGTGTAACAAACCTTCGTCCTCTGCAGTTACGTTGTGGATTGTCATAAAGTGCCGTCGGCTTTCAGTCCTGAAGTTATATTTTGGGCTTTCTTTAAGCTCCCACGAGTCTTTGTACCACGTGACGGTAGCGTTGTCGAAGGACAACTCGCACTCGAAGGAGGCAGAGTGGCGTTCGTCGACCTCGATGCTTCGGATGCTTTTAGTGAACTGAATTTGATCGACTAGAACCAGACAATAAGAGTGAGCCTCCGAAATATGCATTTTAAATGTGAAGATCTGATGTCACAGTTAAGTGTTAAGACTCCTCTTTGGACTAAAATCAGCTTCAGTATAAAAGACACAGAAACAAACACACAAGGTAGAGGAGAACCTTCAGGTTCAAAGAGGTCAGTCTGAGTCGTGTTAGTTCGGACTCATCCTTCTTACCTGTCTTACGAGCGGCTCCTGATAATAAAATGGAAGAGCTGGACGTGAGGACGTGTTACAGACACACAGAGACAGACATCGGGATCAAACACTCTGACTCTTACCTGTGACCGTCAGTTTGGCGTTGGAGATGTGAGGACCGCACACCACGCGGTAGTTGCCCTGATCTTTGACCTGGCAGTTCTTGATTTTCAGATAATGGCGGTCCCCCACGCTGCTGATGTCGTACTGTTCGCTGTTGTCCAGTTTCTGGGTGCCTTTGTACCAGGTGAGCGTGATCTCCGGGTAGTTGATCTTAATCTGGCACTCAAAGATGGCGCTCTGGTTCTCCGTGATGGTTTGGTCAGTGATGTCCTCCATCACAGAGACAGGCTGAGCAAGAAAAACCCGTTTCATCAACGTCTGAAGTTGTGTATTGTCAAATCATTGATTATCAGAAATCATATTAAGTTTTTCAGCATTATATACTGAAACACGATGTGTTTATTTTTTAATGGCCTCATAATTAGATGGTGCTTTTACCTCCATGCTGACGCGTCCCTCTAGCTGCTCGATGAGTCGGGCCATGTCCTCTTCTTCGACTCGTGCCCCATGCTCGACCTCCTGCAGCAGGACAGAGTCTGTGAGAGTCGCTTCAGGGAACATTTTCCATGTTTCCATGGTATTCATTCGTGCTTTATTATTATTATTAATTTGTTTAACTTTGCATTATTCTGTTCTCGGCTCTTTGGTCAGCACTTGCTGTTTTAAAGCGCTTTACAAATAAAGTTGGCTTGGTAGCAAAATATGGAGAGATCATGTTCGCTATGTCCAAATTCCTCTCTGGAAAGGAGAAGTATATGTAAAATGCCTGTTTTTCTGCCTTATTTGTCTGCATATGTTCAGCTGCTCTCAACTCAGACTAAGAAGCCCCAAAGTATAAGCCCCTGTTTATAAGATTGAAACCTGCAGTCAGTTGAGACTGAAGAAGTCACCTGGATGATGACGAAACGTTTCTCCCACTGCAAACGTCCAGATGAACAGAATCAACTTTTGGAGAAGCCCCAAAGTAGGTTTTAGTTTAAATATGGGACCAAATACTCACACCTAGAAGCTGCTGGTAGTGAGTTTTTGCAGACTAAAGTTGGTAAAATGTTATCGGCTCCACAGCTAAGCCAAAATGTTGGAGACCCCAGAAGTGTGTTACCAGTCCAGAGACTTGAGGGCCATTTGGCCCTTTATTTGGTGGAATTTAGAGGTAAAGTTTTTGTCTCCATCCTTCCTGCTAACAGATTGTGAAGCTGAACCGTGATATTAATTCTGCTGCTTGCTCACACAGCTGCACTATGTGGGACGATGTCCGGTCATCTGTGCTGACGCTTTCTGTCTTACCGCTCTTCCAGTCTCCATCTCCTTCTCCTTCTTCAGGAACTCCACGGCCTGCAGGATGGCACGGTAGTCATGGATTCCATGTTCCCGCAGGATCCTCTCATAGTCTTTGGGGTCGTGACCTCTAAGCAGATCTACAATGTTGACGTCTTCTTCTTTCTTGGGACTCTTCTGCTTGGAAGGAGTCCTGAAAATAGAAAATACATGATCAGATTTTTCTCTGAAGCAGATATCTCCCAGATGTTTGCTCTTCTGTTTCCTTTAGGCTTTGATAAAAGAGTCGTGGCACAGAAAAGGATTTCACACTGCCACCATATCTTAATGCCTTACTTCTTGAGCCTCGTTCTTAAGTCTCCCATTTCTCCCATTTCCTCCTTTTTGGTCACCTCCATATCAGCGCCACTCTCAATTTCTCCATGATTGTTGGTGGCAACACATCTGTAATGACCAGAATCAGACTTGGTCACTTCTCTGATCTGCAGTTTGGCATCCTGGCCCTTGTGCTCAATGGAGATTCGACCACCGGGGGTGATCTGTCTCCATTTGCCCTTCATCCACTTCACACTGGGGATTGGGTCACCTCCAATCTTGGCGATAAAGGTTGCAGTACCCTCTGCCAAAATCAGAAGTACACAAAGTTAGTTCAAAATGGAAACCTTTAGAGATAATGAATGAAAGCAAAAAGAGCCATGGCTCCTTGTGCTTACTCTCTGTGACAGAAACATTTTGGGGTTCCTCGATGAAGAACAGATTGTCGAGCCTTTTGACCGGGGCGGCTGCAGCCGGGGCAGCAGCCTCAGCGGGTGGGGCCTTGGCACCTTTATCTGAAAGGATTTGAAAGTGAGTTAAATGTTGTGAAACACATAACCAGCAGAAATGGTAAATGGCCTGTATTTGTATAGCGCTTTTTACTAGTCCCCCTAGGGACCCCAAAGCACTTTACAGTCCAGTCATTCACACACTGGTGGAGGCAGCTACAGTTGTAGCCACAGCTGCCCTGGGGCGCACTGACAGAAGTGAGGCTGCCATATTGCGCCATCGGCCCCTCTGGCCAACACCAGTAGTAACGACCGAGACTGTCCGAGCTGGGGGTCGAACCAGCAACCTTCCGATTACTAGGCGAACTCCCAACTCTTGAGCCACGATCGCCCTTGAGCCGAAAGAAATAAACACACTGCATTTCTCATAAAACTACTTCAAAAACAAAGTTTTGTAGTAATGTTGGTTTAGCTTCACTGCAGTAAATACTTTTTCCACCGTGCAGTGGAGAGACAAGATGTGTTCATTACACAAAACTGGAACCACAGATGGATTACCTTTTACAGTGACTTTAGACTTGCAGAAGTCAGTGCCATTTGCATTGCTGGCCTTGCACAGGTAATCTCCAGCATCCGTCTTTGACACCTGGCTGATCTCCAGATTGGCCGTTCCACCAACAAATGAGATTTTGGTGTTTCCGCTGGACACGAGCTCTCTCCTGTCCTTCATCCACTGGATGGTTATTGGAGTAGAGCCGGTGACGTGGCATTGGAGGCTCAGCTTCTCCCCTTCACCCACAGTCACTGGTTCCAGAGGAACATCAAATTTGGGAGCCTGGCCAGTTTCTAGAGAAGTGGTGGAAAAACCGACAGGATGACTACAAATACTCACCTTTCAAACAGTGAACTGTTAAACTGAAGCTCATCCAAAATCTGGATGGATGCTAGCAAAACAAGTCACTGTATTTCATCCTGAAAACAGTCATAATTTTACCCAAATATAGTAAAATATTACCCAAACATTACTTTAATACAAGGAAAGTGTCAGGTTTTAATCTTTAGTGCCATAAGAACATCCTGTAGAGTCACATCAGCTTTAGCTGCATGGATGAAAAGGATCAAATCCTAAATGACAGAGTCCTACCTGTTACTGTGAGAGAAACCTTACAGGAATCTTTGCCAGCTTCATTGGAGGCCTCACAGGTGTAAACACCACCGTCAGAGCCCGTGGAGTCTCTGACACACAGCACGGCCATGTTGTTTTTGAAGCTGATATCATATTTGTCCGAGGCGCGGATCTCACTGTTGTCCTTGTACCAGGAGACGGTCAGAGGTTGCGAGCCGGACACTCGGCCCTCGATCTTTACAGTCTTACCCACTGAATCCACCATGGACTCAGAAGGCTTCTTGGTGAAGTTTGGAGGAACTTTGCGCTCTGTTAGTGGGGAAGAAAATAAGAAAGAAAATCATGCCGTGCAGTGGCATTGGAAGTTTGAGATTCCAATTTAAGAGTTCAGGCCACCGGGCCTTTACCACAGCTTCAGGAAAAAGAGTCTGGCACAGCACACAAGACAACATACAAACAACACAAAAGCAAAGAAATACTAAACATCAGAGATTCTGACCAAAAATCTCCTGTCTATGAAAAAGACCATTATCTGACATTACAGCGTTCTCAGCCGGAGAACTGGTTTCAAGCATCTCTCAAAGCTTAGTAAATCCTTATTTCAAGACCTACAAAACGCAGAGCCAGCCACTGAAAACACACCCTAAAATATCATCCTGGTTATTCCTGGCAAGCACAAGATCACAGGAAGTCAAATTTATTTCCATAGCACTTTTAAAACAACAGCTGGTCACCAAAGTGCTGAACATCTAAAAGAAAAGTCAAATGGCATAAAAAGAGGACGAAAGACAACAGAATCTAAGAAAGTAAATATAAATCGAGAAGATCTGAGTAAGAAAGAGCACAAAAGTAATCAGAACTTATTCTGATTTAAAAGAGAATAAGAGGGTTTTCAGGTGGGTTTTGAAAGTGTCTAATGTTCCACAGTTTAGGTGAAGCCACAGCAAAGGGACAATCTCTGTGCTGCAATCTGAACCTCGGGAAATGTAGGCGCATTTGGTGCGCAGACCACAACTACATTCAACAGCATCAGTGATTAGAACGATATCTGGGAATCAGACAAAGGAAACGTGTTGGTTCGTGCACCACCTTTTCTGACATGACTGGCATCTATGAATTATTCACTTACTGTTACATAAACATGGGAATTGTCCTCTGAGTGTTTCAAGTATATCTTCAGTCTCAACATTATGCCGGGCAGGCTGGTTCTGAGAAACAACGGTTTGGTTGGCTTCACGCTTCCCTGTTACGCTGCCATCTAATAATAATAGGTGATGGAGGTTATGAAATATTGGAGATAAACTAAGATCCGTTTTTAGACCTCGATGACTAAATACTGTGTTCCTAAACAACAGCGGCTGCTCTTTTGCAGTACTTGTCTGAAAGGTGGGAAACCTCTAAATATGAACCTGGATTAAAGCTCGTTGTTGACTTTTAAGAATCCTTGTAACTCAACAAAACAGCTCGAAAAATGTCTTTAAAATATTCACAGTCACACCAGGTTTCATTCATTCTTCATTAATGTAGAAAAATGAAGTAGTGAACGTGAGCATCACCTTTCACAGCCACGCTACAGCTGGTGGAGGCTGAACCAACCCGGTTCTCGGCCTTGCAGATATATTCACCGTGATCAGACTTGGTAGATTTGAACAGTTTCAAAGTGGCAATGCCATCTGCAAAGTCCATTGAGCAACTGTTGGACTTGCGCAGCTTTCCATCATCTTTAAACCAGGTGACAGAGATCACAGGAGTTCCTGCAATCCTGCACTCTAAGGTCACCGCATCACCCATCGTTACCTCCACTGGCTCCAGCTTGTCAACAAAGCATGGTGCTTCTAAAGTGAGAGATCAGGGTGGTTTAGTTTAAGTACAGATGTGTAAACATATAAATGAAAAATGTGTTTAAAAAATGGCCAAATTAATGAATGCATGGTCATAAGTCACCATAAGAAAAACAGAGTGATCCACATTCACATGCACAACCAATCATTTTACCTAGGATTGTAACTTGTGCTTCACATTTGTCACTTCCAGCTCCATTGTCTACCTCACAATAGTATCTACCAGCTGCCTCCATCCTTTCAGAGTTCAGAACCTCCAGGATGCAAGAGGTGTCTGTGGTGATCATGTTGTGCAGATAAGAGGCTTGGATGAGTTTACCATCCTTTTTCCAGGTTACATTTACAGTTGGGGTTCCAGCATATGCGACCTCGAGCCTCAGAGGCTTGTTCTTTTCAATGGAAATGTCCCTCAGCCTCTTCACAAAGTGGACTGGCTCTGAGAGGGGTAAGTCCACCGTCAGTTAAATAAAAATCAGTACATGAATTGTAAGACGGGCATATATAATGCTAACAAACCTTTCACAAACAGAAAAACTGAGCAGCTGTCCTTTCCTGCATCATTAATGATCTGGCAGGTGTACTCTCCTGCATGACACTTTTCAACTTTATGAAGAACCAGTGTGGCGACGTCATCCTTCAGGGAGATCTCGCAGCCTCTCCCGTGCTGCATTTCCTTGGCTCCCCTGAACCATTTGACCTTTATGGGAATGCTGCCTTTCACTTTAGCCAAGAAAGACACACTTTGGCCAGGCAACGTTTCTCGAGCCTCAGGCGTTTCAGAAAAAGATGGAGGTTCTGGTTTCCAATAAAAAGATTCAAATAAAAAAAGATTTGCTGTAACCAAACCTCTGATCCTGGCTGAGGAAACCATGTTTAAAATATTCTCTGGATTACTGACCTGTCACATTCATTGAAGCACTTGTCTCACTGGCTCCTGCAGCGTTCACAGCTTTACATGTGTATTTGCCAGAGTCTGATGTCTTAATCACTGGAATGCTCAGTGTGCGCACATTATCCACGCTGCTAATGTCATAGTTCGGCCCACTGTTTATCTCTTGGCCATTATGGAACCAGGAAGTTGTTAAAGGAGCAGAACCGGTAATCTTACACTCCAGCTCACCAGGCTTACCCACAACAAGGTGGGTATCTCTCAGCTTCTTTATGAAACTCGGTGGAATCAACTTATCTATTGTAAAGAAACAATAACATGGAGAGCTGATTGCTCATTAAAAAGAAGAAGACAAGAAGAAGACATGCTCACAAATGGACAGCGAACACAAAAAACACAAACCTGAGACTGTGAGCTTAATTTTGCAAGAGGATGTTCCAATGTGGTTTGCAACCTGCAGTGTGTATTCTCCGGCATCTGCTTTGTCAGCAGACAGAATCTTCAGGGTGGCAAGCTGCTTTTTGAAGCTCAGATGATACTTTGCATTAGCAGAGAGCTCTTTGTTGCCCTTGAACCATGTAGTTTTCAGTTCTGGTGAGCCAGATACTGTTACCTCAAGAGACACAGTTTCTCCTGACTTCACATTCAACAGCTCCGGGCTTTCCACGATAGCAGCAGGTTCTAAAGATTATGTAAGAACGCGTTAGGCTAAAGAAATCCTGGTAATTAATTGCAATGGTAATGCAATTAACTTTGGAGTTCTACAAACCTAGAACCGTCACTTGGGAGACCGACTCTACCGCTCCACAGTCGTTCCTCAGCTGGCAGGTGTATTTACCAGCTGTGGTTGGGTCAGCCTGGGGCACTACAAGAGCAACCACATTGTTTTCAAAGGTGATCCTCCTGTTGTCATTTTCTCTGAGAATATGATCCTTGTCCTGAACCCAAGACACAGTCAGTGGCTCCGAGCCGTGCACGGTAGCTGTCAGCGTCAGCTGCTGACCGAGTCTCACTGACCGATCGACCAGTTTCTCCACAAACACTGGTGGTTCTGAACAGTGATGGAAAGATCACAGATGAGGAGAGGTGATCACACGTGGCCAAGCTTTGAGGAAATGACCACTAATATTACACTAACCTTTCAGAGTAAGGGCAGTGTGGCACGATTTACTTCCTACATTGTTTGACACCCTGCACTCATAAAGCCCGGCGTCATCTTGCTCCAGCTTTATAATATGAAGTGTAGCAAAGCTGCCCACATTGACCATCTTGCATTTTCTATCCTCCTTTAGTGGCCTGTTGTCTTTGTACCAGTTAACCTGGAAAGGTGGGGTGCCAGACATCTCACAATGCAGACTAGCATCTTTGCCTTTTATGGCCTCCACAGGGCTTGGAGTTTTAACAAAGGAGGGGGACTCTAGAAAATACAATGAGATATATTAACAGATGAAGCATTCATGAAGACTTGACACGAAGCAAGCAGTTCATCCGGACAGTTTCAACCAATAGAAATATTGTGGAGAGTTAAACAGAAAAAGAAAAGCTCATCAGGAGAGACAAAGTCCTAATATTCATGATAGGAGAGTAGGTTAAATCGTGTTCCCCAACATACTGGAAGACAAATTTGATTTTGAAGAAAAAAGACCCAATTCCAGAAAGAAACAGCGAATTCAAGCTTCCAACACAGCGAATTATCCTTTTCTTCATGCAACATATGTTTAGAGGAAGCAAAATCCACAAGCCAAGTCTCTACTCAAAAGCTGACCTTGAACTGTGAGGATGCTGCTGCAGCTTGCACTGCCAGCATCATTATGAGCCTCACAAGTGTAAACTCCGTTATTGTCAAATGTTGCATTGGAGATCTGGAGGTATGCAGTTGAGTCAACACACATTGTTTTATAGTTCCCTCCATCAGTTATCTGTTGGTCATTTTTGTACCAGCATATTCTCAGGGACTGTACACTGGTGACCTTGCATTCAAAGCAGTGTCCCTCGTACTGTTTCACAGTCGTAGTGGGAGGCAGTTTCAGGACAAACTGAGGTGGTTCTGCAAAGTAAGAAAAATATCAAGTTACTATCCTCAGCATAAAGTAGCACTTGAGCAGTAATGGGACGGATGGAGGATGCAGACACATGACTGGCTGCTGTGGCAGGGGACTCTGAAAATAACACAGATATTTCTGGAAGGCAATAAAGCAAAGAAAAGACACATGAAGACAGGGAAGAGCTGTGAAAAATGGAGAAAAAAGATGGAGTTAAATGCACGGTGATGATGGCGGACAAAAAAAGAATAGTCCAACCTTTCACCAGTAACTGTGCCGCACTTTTCGCCGTGCCT
The DNA here is from genome assembly GCF_056152115.1 of Neolamprologus brichardi. NCBI lineage: Eukaryota > Metazoa > Chordata > Actinopteri > Cichliformes > Cichlidae > Neolamprologus > Neolamprologus brichardi. The sequence goes on along the minus strand of NC_142119.1, from coordinate 31,929,223 downwards.
GCTTCGTTGCTAACTTGGCAGGAATAAATCCCAGGCTGCAGAGTACCCACTGAGCAGAGCTCTAAAGAGGAGGAATATTTCTCCAGTCTAACTCTGCACAATGGCCCAGTGATGAGTTCGATGTCATCCTTGAACCATTTCACCATAAACGGAGACGTCCCTTCAAAGACACTTTTGAAGAATACGTCAGACTTGGGAATAACAGCCTGAGACTCAAGCTCATCTATGAATCTTGGCGGCACTAAAACCAACAGAGAAGAATGATGATGATGTGTGACTAAGAGCCCGTGAGCTGATAAATCCATAAACTGAATGCTAACCTTTAGCTGTGAGGACTCCACTGCACACACAGCTGCCTGCTTTGTTGGTAACTTTGCAGGAGTACTCTCCTGTGTCAACACTCCCAGTAAGTTTTAACTCCAGCAAGACTCTATTTTCAGTGTGTACAAGTTTGTACTTGGAGCTCTCTGTAATCTTTTGTTTCCCTTTGCTCCATTCAACTGTCAGAGGAAGCGAACCGGTTATTCTGCACTCCATGGTCACCACTGAACCCATAATTCCTTGAATGTTTGTTAATTTCTTAATGAATGTGGGAGGAATCAACTCTTCTGTTTAAAATGATAGCAGAAGATAATTAATGTCAGAGAAAACTTCAAATATTCGTGTCTTCTATTTGTACTGTGATAAAAATACACATGTAAAGCTGTAAACCAAGAGTCAAAGAGTCTACCAACCCAAAACAACCAGCTTCACTTTACATCTGCAAGTCCCAACTGCGTTTTGGGCTTCAAACATGTACTCTCCACCGTCTTCCAGCTGAGAGGACATTATGTTAAGTCTACTGAGGTTGCCCCCATAGCAGAGATTATGCTTTCTGCTCGACTGGAGCTCGTTCCCATCTTTGATCCATTTTACACTTATATGAGGAGTTCCAGCTACCCTGCATTCAAAGCTAACTGGATCTCCACAAGTCACTTTAACAACCTCCGGTTTCTCTTCAATCGTTGGTGGTTCTAAGATGCCAAAAAAAAAAGAAGAAGTAAATGTACTTCTTGGTGTAGTTGGAAATCAGCCTAATGTTAGATAAACTGCTTGAAGTAAAGGTACCTTGCACAGTCAGTGTTGCTGAACACACATCTTGCCCAGCCTCGTTTACAACATGGCAGGTATATTTCCCTCTGTGAATAGCCGCACAAGCAAGAATCCTGAGAGTGGCCTCTTTGTTCTGGAAAATTTGCTTGATCTTCGGATCATCTTGGATCCAGTTTTCATCTTTTTTCCATAGCACAGAGAGTGGCAAGGGCCCTTCCACAGAGCAACGAAACACTGCAGCATCTCCCACAACAGTGGAGACATTCTTTATCTTCTTAATAAACTTTGGAGGCACTAACAGGGAGAAGACACTGTTGTAATACCAGAGCATATATAACACATTGAGTGTTGGGTCATTGATAAAACCAACCTTTCAGAGACAACACCACCGAGCCAGAGCAGCTCCCAACCTCATTGGCTACCACACACTGGTAGGTGCCCACATCATCCATGTCACAGTCCTGGATTTTTAAGCCCACATGTTCACTATCAACAATAATGTACTTTTGGCTGGATAAAATTGCCTTTTTATCTTTAGACCATGTGACACTGAACGGAGCACTTCCTGCAACTTTGCTAGCAAACGCTGCCGTGGAACCTTTAACGACTTCCAGAGATGATAGCTCTTCAACAAATGACGGAGGCTCTGAAAATAACAAAGCAAAGCGCTCTAAAGAAACCTTTGGATCAATTAAAGCTAATAACATACAGAACTTAGCATTTAACTTGATCTTAATTTTCACATAAACAGAGAAAAGAAAACCAACCTTTCACTACAAGCTCAAAAGTGCAACTCTCTGTGCCTGCTTCGTTGGAGGCCTCGCAGAAGTATTTCCCACTGTCTTGTTGACTAACTACACAAACCTCTAAAATGGCAACAGAGGTAAGAAATGATATCTTGTATTTGAGGCTTTGGTGAATCTGAACTCCATCTTTGAACCATTTCATGGAGATCTCTGGGGTACCAGCAACCTCACACTCAAACACCTTGCTGCCTCCGACACGCACTAATGACACCGCTTCAGGTTTTTCAGTGAAAAACGGGGGCTCTGAAATAAATACATGAAGAAGTGACTTAAAGACGGTCATCATTTTCAAAGTGAAGAAAAAGGATGAAGCTCCAATATGAACCTTTTACAAAGAGTGCTGCCTTGCATGAAGCGGAGCCCACAGCATTCTGGACTTCACAAACATACTCTCCAGAGTCAGAGGTTTTGGCAGAGAAGAGCTCTAGGGAGCTTGAAGTGTTGTCTTTAATTACAGAGCACTCGGCACTCGGAAGGATTTCTTTTTTGTTTTTAAACCATTTGATGGCGAGCGGAGGTGTGCCAGAGACACGAAGAGTAAACCTAACCTTTGATCCAGGCAACACATTCTTGGAGTCCGGTTTTTCAAGAATGCGTGGTGCTTCTGTTGGTGGAAAAACCCCAAAATGCTATCATACAACACAAATCTGTAAAAAACTGAAAAACTACTGATGATGCATGAGATCAAACCTTTAACAGACAAAATCCCGGAGCACTGGGCAGATCCTGCCTCGTTTTCAGCCACACAAGTGTAGCTCCCACTGTCTCTACTGTCGAGACAGCCGATTTCCAGGAAAGCAACATTTTCGAAAAACGTGCATTTATATTTTTGACAAGTCTGGATCTCTGTTTCATCTTTGTACCACTGTATCGTCATCGGCAGAGAACCAGATACGAGGCACTCTAGATGAGCACACGATCCTTTTATACCTTCAGTCTCTCTCAGTTTCCTTGTGAAGGACGGTTTAATAATCTGATCTATTACATACAAGTTGAAAAAAAAAAACATTGTCAGGGTGACTGTAGAAAGAACTGCAAACAGATTCAACAAAGCTTTGGGAAACCGACCTAAGACTGTAACTGATGCGTCACACGAACTGTGCCCAGCAACATTTGAAACTTCGACAGTGTAATCACCGCTGTCGCTCTTCTCTGTTTTTATTATCTTGAGCACAGAGCTCGTGTCTGTGCTCTGTATTCTGTATCTCTGTCCTGACGGCAGCTCCTTTCCCGCCTTAAGCCATCTGACCTTCAGCGGTTTAGTGCCTGAAAACCTGCATTCAAATCTGGCTGGGTCGCCATGGGTTACACTGATGGACTTTGGGTGCTCTGAAATACTTGCTGGCTCTGCGATAACAAAATGATTCAAAGGTAACTTAGTTTTGATCACTGCGCTGCATGCGACAGATGAAGCGGCAAGCTCGACACAAAAGGCAAAAGCGGACGATTAGGACCCACGAACATCGTACAAACCTGTCACTATGAGCACTGCGGCACATCTCTGAGTCCCGGCTTTGTTCTGCGCCTGACAGACATATTTCCCGCCATGTGACAACTGAGCATTTTTCAAATTCAACAAGGCACTTGTGGTTTCACAGGACATCTGAAAATGCTCGTCTTCCGTAAGTTCACGATCATCCTTGATCCAGGACAAAGTCATGGGAAGTGACCCAGACAACATACACTTCATGGAGATTTCAGAGCCCACAATACAGGACATATCCTTTAGTCTTTGAACAAATGATGGTGGTTCTAGTGGGAAAACACATATGTTGTCATCATTCACAGGCAGTCTAAATGAAACTGAAATCCTAAACCTTTGCAATGACAGTGGACGCATGCAGCGAGGCAAACTCTCCCGCCACAAACCTTTCAGAGAAATCTGGCAAGAGCAAGATGTCTCCCCAACATCGTTTGAAACAGTGCACTTGTATGTTCCTTCATCTCCAGTCTGACAGTGTGAGATCTGAAGAGTGATTGTGTCATTTTCCACACTGATTTTATGTCTTTTGTCATTTCTGATCAGCTTATCGTTGAGGAAGCAGCTTATTTCAAATGGAGGGGAACCTGAAACGATTGCTTCCAAGATAATCTCAGACTCCGTAACAAGCTCAGCTGATTCAAAAGGCCTCACAAACAATGGAGGCTCTAAAAAACAGAGAATAAAAAATACATTTACAGGCATGAAGAAATAATTCTAGTCTGATGTGGAAAGTCTGGTCCACAGAGTTCATTTAGCCTTTAAATTCTAGTTTCTAGGTTTTCTGAGTAACAGTGAACCTGTACTGGACAATGGTTTTTAAATGACTAGTAATCCTTGGGTTACAGGTAATGTGTCATGGGTTTATTTCTTTAGACCATCTGCTGAGGCAAAGGGCCAACACACGCTCATAAAACATGGACATTTCAGAGCATTTGAATAACCTGCATGGCTCTTTATTTTTAATTTATAGGGTTAGCATGGCATATTCAAAACACAAGTTCACACTGTCAGTTAATGCAGTCTGTCCATTAAACATCTGTACGAAAAGGTCAGCTGTTAATAACATGGCTGACAACCATTTACACCAACAGTCCGGCCAGAAACCCCAGTAATCCCCTGCTAGATTCTTACAAATATACCATTACTGGGAGTCTCTGCTTTGATGGAGAGTAACTAAACCCTGCACTGACGTCCATATAATGCATGCAGCACCGAACATGTGAGAAAACCATGTGGACCAGACTTTAGATGGAAACAAATCTAAAGTTTGAGGACAGCAACAAGAGTAAAATCAATTAGCAAGTTTCACAAACTAAACCTAGATGAAGACCTGCGTCTTGAACCAGGTTTAATCTTGGTGTTGGAGACGGAGTCTTTGACCGGTGAAGAGTGAACCAACCTTTCACTGTTACACAGCTGCTGCACTGCTCCCTGCCGGCCTCGCTGGACGCCACACAGACGTAATCTGCACTATCCTCTACAGAGCAACTCTCAACCTCCAGAGTGGCCAACGAGCCGTCGAAGGTCATGTTGTGTCTGCGGTCTGAAACCATTTCTGAGCCATTTTTAAACCACGTGACAGTAATAACAGGAGTGCCCTGCACTTTGCAGGACAACTTCAGAGGTTGTCCTGTTTTCAGCAGCTTTGAAGGTTCAAGCTTCATCATAAATGTTGGGGCTTCTGTAAATTAAGAGTAACAATTATAGATGCGATAAAGAGGTTAATTAAAGGAAAACAGCTTTTTAACACGTTTTAAAGAAAGAACAAAAGCAGCAGCTTTTCTGCACCTTTTATGAAGAGCGCTGCAGTGCAGTCAACCTTCCCAGCGTCGTTGGATACTTGGCATGTATATTTGGCAGAGTCGCTGGGTTTCACAGACTGAAGCTCCAGGGAGCTGGAAGAGGAGTCTTTCTTTATGAAATACTTTCCCCCAGTGAAAATCTCTTTCTCCTCTCTGAACCATTTAACGATAAGTGGAGCCGATCCCGTAAAGTCAGACTTTAAGACAACATTTGATCCCGGGGATGCATCAAGAGATTCAGGTTTCGAGGTAAAGGCTGGAGGTTCTGGAGTCATTTGGGAAGAAATACAGCAAATCAGTTTACACCCTGTCATTAAGCCTGTGTTGATCTCTAATGGCTACTGCTTAACTTGAGGTAATGCAGCTTCTCTGACCTTTGATGGAGAGAGTACCACTGGTTTCTTTTTCTCCAGCATCATTAGAAGCTTTGCATGTATAAACTCCACCATCGCTTTGATCCAGGCCAGTTATTGTCACAGAGGCTGTACTCTCACTGAAATCAAGCTTATATTTTGCATCGCTGTGGATTTCTTTATTGTCTTTGTACCAAGACAGAGCCATCGGCTGAGATCCAGCAAGCCTGCAATCCAACGTGATATTACTGCCAATGCTCCCATTCACTTTCTTTAGAGTTTTGGTGAAGGATGGGGGAACTGCACGATCTGTGTAGGGAAGTATATCAAACATATTACAAGCTCCACTTGTGCTGATCGGACAAATTGATATTAATGATGTTTTATTGACTAAAACTGACCTATAACTGTAACCGAGCACGTGCACTCGTCTTTTCCAACTTTATTGGACACTTCCATCTTGTACTCGGAAGTGTCACCTTTATCTGCTGCGAGAATCTTTAAAATGGCAGTGTTCTCCTTAACTGCTATTTTATATTTACGACCACTGATCATCTCCTTGCCGTCTTTGAACCATTTCACTTTGAGTTCAGGGCTTCCAGAAACGGTGCACTCCAGCGTGGCAGAGTCGCCTGCAGTCACGCTGATGGAGGCTGCTTTCTCTAAAATCCGAGCAGGTTCTAAAACACATTGAATTTTACACTTAACAAACAGTTAGATCTGAACTCTGAAAACATTTGTAATGGGAATGTTTTCTAACCTTGAATAGTTAAGGTAGCTTCACATTTTTGCTGTCCTGCCTCATTTTCAGCGAGACAAGTATACTTTCCACCATGCTTTAGCTCAACAGATGAGAAGGAAATACTAGTGATGCTGTTCACAAAGGACATTTTGATATTGGGATCATCATCTCTGAGGAGCTCAGAGTCTTTCATCCATTTAATGGTGATGGGAACTGAACCTTTCAGGGTTCCCTGTAATTTCACTGTATTTCCCAAAACTGCTGTAGCGCTCTCAATCCTCTTTGAGAACACAGGTGGCTCTGAAATAACACGATTGGTATCATAATGTCAACACCTGCCAGACATTGGGACGTTGTAATGAAAGTCCTTTTTTACACCACTAACCTTTTTGTTTAAGTACTGACTTGGAGGTTGCTGACCCAACCTCATTCGATACGACACATTCGTATTCACCAGTATCGGCGCTCTCAAAGGACTGGATCTCCAGAGAGGCCAGCGATCCCTGTGACACTATGCTGTACTTCTTATCTGAGGACAGGCGTTTCTTATTCTTTTTCCAAGACACTTCGAGCGGTGCAGAGCCTGCAATCTCACACTCCAGCACAGCTACCGATCCTCTGACTGCCTCAGTGGACAGTAACTCCTTTCTGATTGACGGAGGTTCTAAAGGGAACATACAGCTTGGTTATATGTGTTTTTGCACAGACTTGGGCCTTTTGTTGCCAACAACTCTACACACCTTTCACTGTTACTTTAATGCTGCAGCTTTCACACCCACACTCATTGAGAACCTCACAGGTATAGTTTCCACTGTCAGTCAACAGGACATCGTGTATCTCGAGAGTGGCGACACCGTCTTTCAGACCGACAGCATGTCTGCCACCAGTGGACAGCTCACTGTTATTCAAGAACCAGGTGCTGTGGAGTTCGGGAGATCCTTTGATGGTGCACTGCAGGCGAGCGGTGCTGCCCTGCTTCCAAATCGTTGTGGCTTCCAGCCGCTTTACAAAGACCGGTGGCTCTGCAGAGGTGTGTGGTTAACAAAGAGCTATTGTGAAGTCAAAGACTGCATTCAAAAACAGCAACCACGCAATGAAAGAGGAGAGATTTAAGTTGCTGTCTATCATCTAAAATGGACACCAGAGAATTGAACTGTGTTAACTTCCAGGACTGCAGATTTGCAAAAGCTACAAATGCTGCAGTTTCCCTGAAACTTAACTAGCTAGCTCTTACCTTGTACCTTCACCATGGTGGAGCAAGACGCACTGCCGGCTTCGTTTGCCACTGTACACACATAATTTCCACAATCTTTCAGTGTGGTCTTTAGGATATCAAGAGTAACTGTCTTATCCTCAAACAACAGTTTACAGTCGGGAGACTGGTGGACTTTTCTGCCATCTCTGGTCCAGGTGACAGTTACTCCAGTGTCCTCATCCACCTGACACTCAAGGTGCAGAGCAGCTCCAACCACAGCGGCGACTGAAGCCAGGGGCCTTACAAAGTTGGGTTTATCGATAACACACAGCTCCATGTGGCATTCAGCTGTCCCAGCTTTGTTAGATACGTTGCACACATAAAGCCCGCTGTCAGCTGCCTCAGCACTGGGTATCTCAAGAGTGTGCTTATTCTTTTCACAAGAGCTCTGGTAGTGTGCGGGCACTTTGGGTAAGGCCTGGTTGTCTTTAAGCCAGACAACATTCAGAGGAGCAGTTCCTGCTATTACACACTGCATTACAGCCCTCTTTCCAACATACACAGTCTGAGGGTCAGGCTTACTTATAAAGACAGGAGGAAATTGTTCTACAGGGATTAAGAAGAAGAGAATCAGTGTTAATAAGTTTTACCTTAACCAAAATCAAACCAACAGGGCAAGAAACAATTACACAAACAAAACGCCAGCACAAAGACGAAAACGCGCCATCATCCCCTCGGAGGGGGAATAAAAACAACATGAGTTCCAAACTCAACCAGCCAAGAAGAAGGAAAAATGCACGGCTCTTACCTGTGACACTGAGGGAGGCGGAGCATTCATCACTGCCGTGCTGATTGGACGCCTTGCAGGTGTATTCGCCACTGTCATCCTTGGTTGTCCTCAGAAGCTCCAGGGAGGAAGAGCTGAAGCGACTGATAATCCTGCACTTTTCACTCCCTTTGATGGGGTGTCCATCTTTGAGCCACTTGAAGCTCACGTTTGGAGCGTCCCCAGTTTCACATTCAAACTTAGCAGAGCTGCCGATGTTTATCTCCACTGGGACAATTCTGTGCCTGAACACAGGCTTCACTGTGTTTGCAAAAGAGAGAAAAAGGCAACAAGAACATGTGAGTACACAGCAGGTGCTGAAATGAAATAGAAACAAAAATTAGTGTTTGTACTGGAGACGGTGATGAAGTGAACCTGGGACGGAAAGTGACACACAAAGTTATGGTGGGATGAAAGTGGAGGAGAAAAAATGCACAGGCTGAAGTGATGAACAGGAAGTCTGTGACGACAAAAGGAGAGAAGGCATGCAAACATGAATGATTAAAGGCATGTGGTCAAAGGAGACTGCTTGGCTGTGAAGGTTGTAGAGGAGTAGATGGAGTGGGATGTGATCATGTCACTGCTGTCTGCTGAAAGCCTCAAAGTCCAAATTCTTTTCTTTTGAAAAAAAACTGCACGACAGGTGTCTCGAAGGTAAATGAGCTGTGGGCTGGCAACGTCCTCTCATTGGACGGCCACCTTAGTGTTCAAGTGAACAAGAAAAGCAAACAAGCAAACTCCCACAAATACAAATGTTTGTTTTTCAAAATTTCAAATATTTTATAACGAGACATTTTTTCCTCACTAACTGTGTTTATTTCGGAGTTCAATGAGGCGTCACTGGTCTGTCTGCCCACACACGTGGCAGCACTTCTGCTATCATTGCGTTCGTATTTAACAAAAAAAAATTGCAGACATAAGTGCACGCGTTAGTCAGTTTTACAGGCCGTGACTTTGGGACCCCTGCTGTAAGCCATTTTCAGTTCTGCCTTTGTGCTCATTTGCTAAACTTTGAGTTTTGGTTGAGGTTTGCAGACAGCAGACGTTCACCACAGTGTGAAGTTAGTGGATGATGATGATATCAAAGAATTTCTCATCATCAAACCTCGTGGGACCACAGTCAGCCTCGAAGATGTCGTAGTCTTGCCGACTTCATTCTCAGCCTCACAGACATACTCTCCTTGATGGCGGTCTTTGACAACTTTGTCAATAACTAGTGTGTATGTGTCACGGTCTTTAAAACACTTGAACTCTTTGCCAGATTTCACCAGCTTCCCATTGAAAAACCAGCTAACTTTGGTGACGTATTTAACACTGGCAGTAAATACAGCCCTGCCATTTTCCTCAGCACAGACATCCTCCAGAACATCTACGATGACGGGATAATCAGTGATACTGTCCGAGGACTCACTGATCATGATTGCCTCTGAAAGATATTCCTCTCTGGTTTCTCTGTGGACAAAAATGTCCACATGCTGTTCAGCCTGGCATACTGTGCCGTCCTTGTCTGATCTAACTGTCCTGCTGCTCTTGGACTCGTGGACCTCGGTTTGGCTCTGAAGTGTCGCACTTTGAAAGGAAGCCCTGGCTTCTGTCGTCAGAGCTGCAGACTGAGATACAGCAGGAAGTAAACTGCCTGCGCTCTCTGCCACCACCACAGAGTCCACCACAGAAGACAACACCTCCTTGGAGGACACTGAGCTGACCTGCACTTTTTGAGGCTTATCAATGTGCATGGTGCCCGGCTGCTCTGATGTAAGACTTGGCTGTTCTTGGGAAACCATAGCATGCAAAGCTACCTGGAGTTCATGCCTAAGGTCAGCTGTCTGAGGGTAATCACCTTCAAAAGTCAGCGTGATCTCCAGGGGGGAACCTGGAGATGTGATAAGATAGGTACATGCAGCCTGCCTGGGCTCTCTCTGAACCTTGACCTCATGGACCTCCGCTGCCTCTAGTCTTCCAACAACATCAGCCAGTAAAACTGGTGGATTACTGGCCACAGCTGAGTGAAGAGCATCTCTGAGCTGATGTCGTACATTCAAACTAGATGGTTTGGGGGCATAAATGATGAAATTCAGTTCCTTCGGTAGAGTCAGAGCATCCTGAGCCTCTGGGACAAAAAGAAACCCTTTAGGCTGTGTCTTAACACTGACCGCGGAGCCCTCGAATTTACGAATCTCACTCGACCGCTCTCCTACGATGACTTGTTTTTCTTCTAGAAACACTGACTGTCGGACTGACTGACCTTCCTGGATCTGAACTGCAAAGTCCTCCTCAGCCGCCTCTAAGATAGTGCAGCTTTCGGTGGCCATTGCTTTTTCTTCTATGAAAACTTGCTTTTTTGGTATCTTGGCCTCAATTTTAATCTCAGGCTTAAATTTTTCATCAGTTTTGAAGCTAGTAGTGTGACCCTCTTCCAGACTTTGATTGTTTGTGATGATCAAAGACTGCATGATATTCCAGTAATCCTCTTTCTGGACTAATGCTCGCTGTGGCGTGACGCTCGTAACAAAAGGAGTCTCTTTTGGGAGCTGCGTGGGCTGGGAGGACACAGCAAGGCTGCGTAGAGGCCTGGACTCAGTACGCGGCTGTGGTCGAGCGCTGATCACAGACATGTCAAGATCTTTGTGGTAATCCGCAGTGACCTCCATTCTCTCTTCTGAGGTAGCTGCATGCCATCTAGCCTTTTCCAGTTTCTGTGCTGCCACCTGCTGGTCAGGTTTGGTGACAGCGAGTATGCCTTCTTTTGGTAAAACTGTTAGAGAATGGACCGACTGAAGGTGTTTTGGTTGCACCAACTCTTGCTTTGGCTGGACAGAGGTGGCGTTCATCTTTGTTTCTAATTCTGAAGCTGGCTCACAAACTACAGTCCTCTGTTCTTCTTGAGTCACTGAATGCAGCAAAGTCGGACTTTTCCTCGCTTCTGCTTGTTCTGTTGGAGGTTTTTCACTGCTCAACCTTCCCTCACACAGTAAAACATCCTGATCACTGATAACCTGCAGATTCAGAAGCTGTTCTCCCTCCTGCTGTGGCTGCACACTTACAGAAAATGCCCCATGTGGCACTTGTCCTGTTTGATCAGCACAGAGCTCATATTTCTCTTCGGTCTGTACGGCTGAATTATAAACCATGTCTTTGCACGGGGTAATGCTCTCCTGCTCGGGTCTTTGTATTTCAAGCTTTTGCTCTTTGGATAAAGCCACTCTGGCTTCACTCACTGGTGCTACCACTGGTTTTGGCTGCTCTTTGCCAGCTGAACCTTTAATGTCTGCATCTAAAGCTGGAAGATGCTCAGTGTGTCCTTCTGTAAGTTGAAGCTGTCCTGCATACTGAGCCGAGTATAAAATCTTTACCCCCTCTGTGACTCTGAAACTCCTCTCCTCCTCTTCTCTGTGCATGTCTTCCGAGATTTCATCAGCGATAGGTACAGCAAGCTCGACCTGGTGACTAGTAACAAGTTGCCTCGGCTCGCTGGAGGTCTCTACGTGTTCTGGACTCTGACCTATCAGTGCCTCAGCTCTCACTGTGCTGAGGGGAAGGACCTCCTCAGACGTAGCTGACATGAGCTTGGGCGGTTGCTCTTTGGCTGACTCCAGCTCAACTACCTCGGGGCTGAGAATCCGTTCAGAGTGCTGCGCTGTGATCTTTTGTCTCTCCTGGACTGAGGATAGGAAAGCAGCCAGGTGATGCTGTTTAACAGGGACAGCTGAGACCTGAGGTGGATGGCTGGGGGCTAATGAAACCCTCTCCTCTATTTCATGGGACTGCAGCACCGCTGCCTGGTGGGTAAGCTGCTCACGATGAAGGGTGGCAGAAGAGAGACTGAGCTCTCTGAGCGTTTCCACCTCTTCACTGGGAATAATTTGTCGGTCTTCAGTACTAATGGTATAGATCATGTGTTCAGACCGGGATCTTTCCTGGTGTAATCTGAGTTCTGCGGTTTGTTCTGCCATCGATATCGTCAAACCTTTTGTTTTCTGTACTAACGTGTCCTCTTCCTGAGCTTTCTCCCTGAACACCAGCAGCTCTGCAGTACAACAGGCTTCCCCGTACTGGTTTGAGGCCTTACAGGTGTAAATGCCGCTGTGCTCCTGTTTGACACTCTTAATGTTAATAAAACCGGATCCATCCGGGTTGTTCACAATGATATAGAACCCACTCGGCTGGATGTGGGAAGTGCCTTTAAGCCACTGGACCTCAGGGAGAGGATCTCCAGTCACAGCGTAACTGAAGAAACCCTGAGCCCCCTCCTGCCGCTGAAGAGATTCGATAGTTTTAGTGAATTCTGGGCGCTTACCAGTCACTGCAAATGTTCTCTCATCGGCTCTTTCCTCCTTTTCTGGCTCCTTCACCTGAACGTGCAGGTAGGAAGTGCAGGTTGACTGGCCAAATCTGTTGCTGACCGTGCAGGAGTACTCTCCTTCACATTCCCTGTGAACTGTGTTAATCACCAAGCTGTACTCATCGTGTTCGTGAATAAATGTATACACAGATGAACTGGTTATAGTGTGCCCGTTGTGAAACCACTGAACGGTGGGCTTAGGGAAGCCGGACACTCTGACGGTAAACGTAGCCGTTTCTCCGACAGTCACAGCTGCTGGAGAAAGTTCACTGAGGAAAACTGGTTTTTCCTTTTTCTTTTCCAAAGTGCTGGAGAAGCGTTTAGACTCTGGTTCGAGTTCAAGTGTTTTGGTTTTGTCTGCTATCTCTATGCCAGTGAAGTATGACTCCTGGGTTTCCTCTTCCACTGTGACGGCTGAGCTAGAGAAGACTGAGTGGAATAATCACAGGTTAACACTCACACTCCAACCACAGTACAGTCTGCTGAAAACAGGAAAACTACAGTTCAATTCATATTCAGTACAGGAGCACTGTTTTACATGTTTGACTAAAAACGTCTATAACGCTGCATCCAGGATTCAAAGACTTTTTCCTCAATCAAAACAAATTCTACATGATCAGAGTCAGATAATAAAAGTCCCGAGTCCACTCTGAACTTGATTCAGTTATCAAAGTAAACTCGTAAAAGTGCCCTTGAACTTCTTACCAACCCAACCTGTAGACAAAGAACAAAAACAACTTCTCAACTAAGACTAAGGATGGAGACATGACGGATAAAAGCCATATTTACCTTTTATTTCCTCCTGGACCTGAGTCACCTTCTCCTCTGTAGTTACTGTAAAGACACAGATGTTCACAAATTAAAAACATTCCTAAAGCTTCCCGGGAGACTGTTAGAACCAGTGGTGGCTCGTGCATCCGTCCGTTTTTTGTTTCGTTTAACTGACGTTTGTGCATGCTCCTGTTTGGTCTTTTAGTGTGCAGCACCGCTGGGCTTTTTTTCAAACACTAAGTGGTGTGAGCACACAGTGGTTATGACCTTGTTGAAGAAGTGTTGTCACCCTGTGAAGAAGTGTGCCTCTGCTGGCTGTGTGGGTGAAGAGCAGTGTGAATGAGTGGTGTAAAGAAGCCTTAGCGAGCAGAAGGACCAAAAGCATGCAGATGCCAACCTTTCGTCAGTGTGCTGCACTCAGCATCTCCGGCTGAGCTGATATTTTTGCAAACGTAAGAGCCCCCTTTTCCAGGTCCCACATTGTTAACTTTTATACAGCTTGAGGGGTCTTCATTTTTCACAGAGTAACACACAGTTTCCTCAGCATTCAACTGGTTGTAAAGCCAAATGACAAACGCAGTGGGAAGCCCCTTCACAACGCAATTCAGGGAGCCACTGCCTTTGTTTCTGATCAGCAGCTCAGGGGGGAGTTTGATCAGGAAGTCGGGGCAGCTGGAAGGGCGATGACCTTGGTATTCATTAGGCACGACGTCAGGGAAATACAACAGGCTGATGAGGCTGTAAGGTCTCTGGGAAGATGGAGGTGATGGTCCCAGCTTCTCCACCACCTCCTGCTTGTCTTGGTCAGAGGGATCTCTAGGGGTCTCCCTGTGTGCCTGTGACACTTTGCGCACTGAATCGGTAGGGATGGGGGTTTCTGCTTTGAGATTTGCTTCTTTAGCTGGGTAAGAATAGAGTTAGGAAAAGTAATTAGGGGTCACAGAGTAAATGGCCATGACTCTAAATGCTAAAGGTTAATAGGATGAATGATGAGGTTAGCGTAGCGAAGCTGACAGGAGGGGAGGATAAACTGGACTAGGGTTTGTTATTTTATTACACTACAAGAGGTTACAGGATAACATATTAAATATTAAGTCATGGGGGTGGGGGAGCACTAAGCGGGAGGAGCAGCTGGAAAGGTGGGATGGACCAGATGGAGAGACAGGCTGACAAAAAAAAGGAAGATTAACCACCTTCAACAGTGAGCTGAGCAGAGGAGCTGTTGTGGCCAAGTTCGTTGGTAGCGGTGCAGCGGTACATGCCCTGGTCCGCCACACCGACGCCCTGGATGACCAGGGACAAAAAGCCACCGCTCTGAGAGCTTCTCACCCGCTCGGTGTCCACCAGGCTCTCGCCGTTATGTTCCCATACCACCCCGGAGAAGGGCTGGCCGTCGAATGAGCAGCTGAACTCTGCCATTTCACCACTTTTCACTCGGACATCGCTCATTTCCATCAGCAGCTTCGGACTGGCTGAGAGTTTCAAGTCAAAGCTGCTCTCAGAGCTCCTCTCCATCGAGCTTATCTCAATCGTGCTCCAAGACACAGAGGAACTCTCAGTGATCGTCTCAGTAAACTCAACGCTGTGGGCTGTTTGTCCCACTGACAGAGAGCTGAAACTCTCACTCTGAGCCTCCAGTCTCTGAAATAGCTTAGCCTCAGCCCCAGTGCTTGACACGCTAGCTAAGGCTTTTTTATCTGGGCAATAAGAAAGAGTAGAAGAATTAGGTCAACACATCATCACTACGGATTTCTCCAGGTTACTGTCACAGCCTGTTGCCAACAGTGCAGTGGGAGTGGCGCGTTGAGGATCAATAATGATGAGTGGGGGAGTGGACAGTGGTGGGTGTCCACTGTCAATCATGCAAGCTTGACTGGAACAGAACAACAACAAACAGAAAAACACAGCCAGCGATCACGTCCGTGCTTGAGTGTGAGGAACATTTCCAAAGTCCAGCAGTGCCTGAACCATGCGGCATTCCTCTGAAATGAAAACTCCAGTCTCGCAATAAAGACCATTAATACTGTTTGTGTTGGAGAGGAGACGTCATGCATTGCAAAGAGACCTTTAAGATGATGCTTCCAGTGAGGATAAGAGCAGATTCAGTGTGGAGCAGCTGCATGCTCACAGAAACGAGTCAGTTTCTCACATCATCGCACTGAAAGTATGAAATCTGAGTTGGATGGAGTGGCTGGAAAATCGTTCCAATCCAAGGGCTGGTTGCACAAAGATCCAGGAGACGTCATGCACACAGTGACTGTAACATGAGCAGGGCTCATGGTTTTCTTCACGACGGTATAAGAGCTGACGTGGCGTCAGTGCTAGCTGCTGACAGCTGCAGATTTGATTTGTCCTGAATTGACATTTTAAATGTTTTTACATATTGAACAGTTTTATTTGTGAATGCTAAGCTAGGCTCTATCCTCCACGAGGATATTAAAAGAAAAGGAAAATCTTTGTGCAGCCAGCAGCGTTGATCTCCAGTACAGCTGACATGCTTGCCACTTCCCCCGGCTGAACCATGCATCTTTCTATTG
Organism: Neolamprologus brichardi; assembly: GCF_056152115.1. Classification (NCBI taxonomy): domain Eukaryota; kingdom Metazoa; phylum Chordata; class Actinopteri; order Cichliformes; family Cichlidae; genus Neolamprologus; species Neolamprologus brichardi. The sequence continues at coordinate 31,913,274 of NC_142119.1, read as the reverse complement.
GCTCAGTTAAGGTTGCTTTGCTTGCCAATAGATGCTTCCTTTTATATTTTGCCAGTAAGTAAACTTCTTGTGTAACACGCTCTCATGGCTCCGGAGGGATGGAGGGAGACTTAAAGCACACCTGGCTAATCAGAACGTGCTTACATGCTGCCATCATTATATCACCGTAGTCAGTGAGTGCTGTTAAACTTTGACTATCGGTTCTCGATAAGTTGGACATTATACATATCAGACCTTGTCTTACAGGAAATCCACATGATATTCTAAAATTAAAATCAGTCCTGTGAGGAACATGCACTGACTCAGGGCCTTCTTGGCAGCTGATGAACGTGCAGTAAGAGCCTGTCAGTTTTATCCAATTAGTATGCGAACGTCTGCTGAACTCACCATCAATATTCAGAGTGGCGGCACATGTGACCATTCCTGCCAAATTTGTAGCCACACACGAGTACTCTCCTTCAAGGCTGGGGAGAACTCGGGAAATCTCCAGCAGGCAGGTGTCATCATAATGAGACATCCTGAAGATGTCCGACTGTTTAATCTCTCTGTCATTGCAGAACCAAGAAATCTGCAGATCTGGAGAGAAAGTGTTTTCTCATAGTCAGGAAAAACCGTTTACGGCACACCATGCTGATGACAGCTGCGAGAGGATTTATGGTCAATGAGTATTTAAAATGCCGTATGACAGTAAAGGAGGCGAGTAACGGTCAATACCTTCCCCAGAGACGCTGCACTGGAACTGGGCAGGATGTCCTTCTGAGATCAGCAGGTCCCTCATGGGAGCGATGAGGACCGGAGGGGAAACCTGAGCCACGGCTTCAACCACCTCCGGAACTGCAGAAAAGACAAAGACACCGTAAGTCATCACTCGATTTGGTGGCTAATAATTCATAATTCCAATAAAAGCCTAAAGAGCAGAAAAACACTCCGTATGTACCTTCCACAGTGAGAGATGCAGAGCTCATCACCTCTCCGTAGTTGTTTTTGGCCTCACAGCTATAGATGCCTGCATCTTCAGGGAAGACTTCAAGCAGCAGCAGCGTATGCTCATCTCCATCATGGAGGAACTTGCACTTGTAGCTCGTGGACAGAACCTCAGAATCTTTGTACCAGAACACCTGAGGCGGAGGAAGGCCGCTCACCTGTGTCGAGAAGCGAACTAACCTGCCCGAGATCGCGGTTTGGGGCTGCATCTCCCTGATGATCTGAGGTGGCTCTGGCACTGAAGTAGAAGAAAGAAAGGTTAATATTCTGCTTGGTCCTCTGGTCAAAGAATACTTTGATGATAATAGAAGAAAGTAAAGATTAGATTTAAAAACAGATACAAGTATCATTTTTAAGCTTTTCACTTTTATTTTCAGAAACTGTCCAGTGGTTTTTCATGCAAAGAAGGAAAGCCGTGCTGGACTGATGCAGGACTGGAGCTCTTACATGTGACGTGGAGGTTCACAGAGCTCCTGTTTTTGCCGGCTAAAAAGGTGTACTCTCCAGCATCGCTCCTGAAGGTCTCAGAGATGGTGAGACGGTGGAGCTTCCTGATGGTGGCATAATTGAACCTCTCCTCCACAGTGAACTGGAGCTCCACTCCATTTCTCAGCCAGTGACCTTCTACATCATCCTCGTTCACCTCAAACTCAAAAGTGGCTCTCTGCTTCTCAACAACCTGAAAAACACCACATGATTAGCTCAACACCAGAAACGTCCTTCTAGTATTTCTAAAAAATAATCCCTGTCATAATTATTAAGAAATCTCTTCCTGTTTTGCAGGACAAAATATCTGAAAAAGAATATATTAAATGATCGGCAGTGTGTGCTCTCAAAGATCATAAAGTCTGAAAAATATTTCTGTCATCGTCACACATAAACTGACAGACAGTATGAAAATCCCAGGATTTGGTGCATTTTTATGGAGTCTACCACCTAATCTTACCGTGATGTCCCTGGTGGCTGGCTCTGAGATTCTGACATCTCTTCCCTCGACTGCCAGGTGGCCCTTGGACATGCTTGAACCGGCCACAGCGGTGTATTCACCGGCGTCCGACAGACGCACAGAGGGCAGAACCAGACGGTGCACAAACTGGTCCGATGTCATTTTGTACCTGTAGCAAACAAAGAAGGTGTAGAAGGTTTAAGAGTTGATCCCTATGTTGGTAAAACTCAGTAATTGTTCCCACAACTGACTATCAAGGACTCTACCTGTCGGACAGCTCCAGCTCCTGACCATCTTTCATCCACATCACCTGGATGTTTGGTTCAGAAACTTCACATTCAAATGTTGCCCTCTTCTTCTCTGTGATCTTCAGGTCCCGCAGGTGTTTGGTGAATTCAACCACACGGGCTAAAACAGGGACATAGATACAGTTACTTTACCTACATCTATCAGTGTGTCTGACCTTATGGAAACAAATCACTCATCAGCCCAGGGGCTCTAGTCGTCCTCTGCAAGGTTTTCTTCCTCATTGAGGAGGTACTACTAAGAACAAGATTCAAGGAGTCCTTGGGGAAGTTTGGACGTTCACATAAAAGAAGTTTTAAATGTCTATTAGTAATATTAATGGCCGTAAGAAAAGGTCTGAAGGGTACCTTTTAGAGGTTTTAGTAGTGACAGAAAGAATTGTGTATGCGTTCCTATGGCATTAACGAGGATCAACTTATTTGGGGAGTCTCCAGAAGTCCTTTGAAAAGTTCAAAGTGTCCTGTGAGTGAGTCTACATGTCAAATGTGTTAGATTCTGCTGGTTATTTCAGAGTTACTCGTGATAGTCCATTAGAGTAGCTTTAAGAGTCTTTCAGTAAGTTCGAAATGTCTTTCAGGGGTAACAGAGATGGTTGTACAGACAAACGACAGACACACACATTTAAAAACCAGCTAAAACACAGTGAGGTGTTGAAATAATTTTATTTGAAGTTGATGGAGTCCAAAAACATCTAATGTGAAAAGTCAATTGAAAAGTTAAATTAGAATCAAAGCATTTTACCCTCAACGTGAAGTTTAGCTGAAGTGACTGCAGAGCCAGCCATGAAGGTGTACTCGGCACTGTCTCCAAAGTGAACATTCCTGATGCTCAGAGAGTGAGTGAGCTGTTTGCAGCGAGCCTGGCAGCGGTCCGTAGAGCGGATCTCCACGCCGTTCTTCAGCCACTTGTACGTTATTCCCTCGTAGTTCACATTCACCTCAAATGTGACCGTGTCCTTCTCCTGAGCGTTCAGGTCTTCAAGCATCGTTGTGATCAGAATAGCTGAAAAACAGCAAAGTGATAATAAGTTTGAAGAGATGTTTAAGTACAGTGAAGAATACAAAGTTGTGTTTTTTAATCTGTAACTTCATCCTTAGTGCAAACATCTGATCGGTTATTTAGTTGTTAGAGTTTTCAAATTTGACCTTAAACTACAAAGTAATTGAAAGTGGCTTATACTTATAATTTGTCATAAATATCAATTAGAAAATCTGAATGTACTAATTATTTCTTGTTTTTAGTAACAAAAATGTTTAGATTTCCAACTCAGAGGAGAAATGAAAGAATCCAATTAAAGTTACTTAAAGACATTTCATGGTTTGATACATTGTAATGATTTGGCAACATGTCAAACATCTCTGAAGAACTAATTGATGAATTGATACATTGTAAATCTAAAGGTTTAAGTTTCACTGATGGTAACTTACGGTTAACAGTTAGCGTTGCAGAGACGCGGTCGTTCCCACAGACAAAGGTGTACTCTGCAGAGTCTTCATTGCTGGTGTTCATGATCTTCAGCTGATGGAGTTTCCCTTGAACCACAATCCTGAACTTCTCACTCATCTCAATCTCCACACCATCCCTCAGCCAGGTGGACGGGACATTGAAGTGAGAAACTTCACATTCAAATGTGGCCAACTGAGTCTCTGTGACCTCCACGCTTTTCATGGGCCTTGTGACACGTAGAGCTAAGAGTAAAATACAAACATGTTTAGTCCTAACGTGACCTTGGCTGTGTTTTAGCATTTTTTACGTCCAAAAACTACTGATGTGATAATGCTTACACTCAACAATGAGGTGAGCGCTGCACTGCAGGTGTCCTACAACAGCAATGTAGTCGCCCTGCACGCTGTCGTCCACGTCGTGGACAATCAGCTTGTGGTTCTTCTTCTCAGAGACGATGCTGTAGCGCTCGTCAGACACCAGCTCTTTGTCATTGAACATCCATTTCACTGGGATGTCATCCTCTGAGATGCCAACTTCAAATACAATTGTTGCTCCTAACAGTGCTGTCACATCCTTTGGCTTCTTCAGGATCTTAATGGCTGTGGGAAAAGAGGTCTTCTGTTGGTAAAAAGCTTTAGGAATCTAGAGGTCCCATGTGGTTTAGGTAAATTTCCCAACCTTGTAGGCACCGAGCCAAAAAGCTTTTTGTGTTTTATTCCAAAATCAATAGTTAATACTTACTTTCCACATTGAGTCTGGCACTTGCAGACAGTTTTCCCAGTTTGAAGGAGTAAACAGACTCATCATGTGTGCTGCAGTTCTTGACCTTCAATGTGTGAAGTGTGCCTTCAACACTAATTTCATATTTATCACTGGGCTGGATCTCAATGCCATTCTTGATCCACTGTGCTCCCCTTACATCCTCATGGGTCAGTTCAAGGCTGAACGTGGCTTCTTGAGTCTGGACTACATTCAGGTTCTTCAGGGTCTTCTTGATTTTGACAGCTGTGGAGAAAAACACCAAGAGGCAAGGTAACAGTTAAACAAGTGAAGTGGCTGAGTCCAGAATTAAACTCTCACAGGGTGGGTCTTTGTGGTTGTTGCTGTGGGCAGGTACGAGTCAGCAGACCAGATCTAAATGATTTAAATTTAAAGTATCATTTGATCATTTGGAAGAAATGTCTGCACTCATAGAGTCAACAAATGGTGTGTTTTTATAAAACTATAAAAAACGATGAAAAATATAATTACTCTGAAAACTGGACTGGACGTGAATAAAGACGCAGCCCATGTTCAAAGAAACACTTTAAGCACCTTCACAAACAAATTCAGCTTCCTAACCTCCTGATCCGCATTGGCTGTATGATCTGCGTGTGTGTTTCCACGGTGAAAGCTGGACCTACCCTCGACTTTCAGATTGGCTGAGGTCTTGGAGGTGGCGACCTGGTAAGTGTACTCTCCAACATCAGTGGCCTTAGTGATGATGATAACGAGGCGTCTGACAGCACCGTCCACCTCGCTCAGCACATTCTCGTTGAAGTCAACAGGCTGACCGTCTTTTAGCCACTTGCCCTCTGCGGATGGGTTAGCAACTTCACACTGCAGCACAGCAGTCTGGGAATCAGCTACCACCAAATCATGTAGGGGCTTCTTAATGGCACCACCTGGGGACAGGAGATAGCCAGTTACTGCCTGGTGACAGAAATCCTCTCTGAACTTTTTAAGCGTGCAATAAAAGTGTGTTTTGCGTACCTGTTACGGTGAGTGAAGCACTGCACATCTTCTCACCAGCAGCAAACATGTACTCGCCCTCTTCATCCTTCATTGCATTCATGACCGTGAGCCTATGCCTCTTGTCCTTGGACTCCATCTTGTACTGGGGACCAGCTTTAATCGGCTGTCTCTTAAAGGTCCAGAAAGCATCAATGCCTGCGTGAGAGACCTCAACCTCGAAGGTGACATTTTCAGACTCGGAGCACTGTTTGTCTTTCATTGGTGTCACAATCTGGACAGCTGTTGAGACAGAACGATAGTTAAGCCTCAAACTGATGTACAGTAGAATAGCCCTTTTATTGTACATGTACAATAAAATTGTAGGAAATGTAGACGACTTGCTTTCACTTTTTCACAATTATCCATCTGACTCATTCAATAATAAAGATGTACCACATGGGCTTGGTTCTAGTTTTGTAAATGCCACGAGGTCATGATGTTCATGTCAGACTATATATGTAAGAAGCAGGTGCAAGTTTTCATATGATTTTAAAGAAAGTTGCATTCAGCAGAATCTGAAACTATTGTGTTTAGCAGAAAAACGATTTCTTATGTTGCCAAGCAAATATTAGTGACCCTTTTCAGGTAATCAGCTTGAGTAAGATTTCTGGAAGCTGAAAGCATAGACTCTCATGTCATGACTCTCATGTAGTTTCTTAAGTTTTCTACAGGTAAACTTGTGTCTAGTGGTGGTCATGGTTTATTAGACCTAAAGATTCATAAACTTAGCTTCCAGGTCATTCCAGAATATAGATGATGCAACTACAGTAGTAAAACTCCAAAACATGCTTGGACCTCATAATGGCGTAACGTACGGTCAACAGTAAATCTGCAGCTGGTGTCAGCTCGGCCAACCACCAGTTTGTAGTATCCTTCATCCGAGGCGTATGTTCTGGTGAAAACCAGGCGCTGCTTGGTTCCCTTTGCCACCATCTGGATTCGCTCACTGGCTGTCAGCAGGTTGTCATTGTGGTACCATTTGACTGAGCTGATGTCCTGAGCAGAGATCTTTGCCTCTAGGACGGCCTTTGTACCCTCAATTGCATGACTGTCCTTCAGTGGGACCAGGATGCCAATAGCTGCAAGACGAGATATTTTGATTAGAGGATTTTATTTTGAAACAGAAAGTCATTAAAGAAAAACATGTGCATCTGAGGTGACCCACTCTGAATGACCAGCTTTGCAGAGGTTGAAATTCCATGATCAGGAACCTCGAAGGAATACATTCCAAAGTCGTCCTTGGTTGTATCTTCTATAAGGAGTTTGTGAATTTGTTTGTCAATAACTATATGCACACGGCTGGAGGCTGTGATGGGCTGCCCCTTCTTCATCCAGGTTCCTTCAACATTCTCCTGGGAGAACTTGACCTCAAGCTGAGCGATGTCACCCTCGCAGACGGTCATGTCAGACAAAGGCTGCATCAAGGTCACTGGACGCACTAAAATATAAAGATGTCACTGTTAGCACTATACATGCGATGTGTGTGTGTGTGTGTGTGTCTGTGTGTGTGTGTGTGTGTATCTGGAAAGGCCCCATCGGGGATGAAAGGTATGAACGGGTTTTAGAGGAACATCTGCTCCATGCAGACGTGTGTTTCAGGAAGGCCTTCGTGTTTGAGCAGCACGCTGCTAAACTGCAACCAAACACCCAGCGATGCTACACCATGGGACACGTGGGCCTGTTTTTCTCACCTTTCTCACCCCTTGATATGTTTTCTATGTTTGATTATGAATAAAATATGGCTTTATAAGATTTGCAAATCAAAGTATTCTGTTTTTAATTTTTATTTTACACAGCACCGCATCGTTTTTGGAATTGGGTTTGTGGCACTTTTATAAAAACCTATCGTTTAGATTTAAATGTATTTTAAGGGAAAGTAGAAATGGTTTGTCCACAAACAGGAGAAGATGGTTAGCCCGAATTCCAGTAACACATTTTGTTGTAGTCTGAACAGTAGACTTAACTTTACTTCTTAAATACAATAACTTCTGTCCATAGAGTTTCATCATCCATATCCAATTCAGTGGGAACAGCAACTCACATTTCATCTTCAGAGAGGCACTTGTCTTAAACTCGCCCACTTTGAAGGTATATTCTCCCTGGTCTTCCTTCTTGACGTCTTTCACAGAGAGAGTGTGTCTTCCACGGCGGGAGGAGATGACGTATTTACTGCTGGGAGTCAGCAGATTATTTCCAAAGTACCAGCTGCCTTCGGCATCTTCACGAGAGACAATACATTCAAACTCTCCAGAGTAAGTCTCAGGCACCTCGGTGCTCTCCAGCTGCTTTAACAGCTCCAGAGGAGCTCCTGTTGGTCACATAATACAACAAGTTCAAGTCAGTCACAAAGTATATATATACCATATAAGGTACCTTGAGGTAACCGTTTTTGTATTTGGAATAATTAATAATGAACTGTGTTGATTTCATTACCTAATGAACAGAATATGAAGAACCTAACCCACCTTCAACATTAAGCTTGGCGACTGTCCTGACAGTATCATCATCTACAACCACGCATGTATATTCAGCATCATCCCTCATTTCGATCATCAGCACAGACAGGAAGTGAACCTTTCTGTCAGAGTGCATTCTGTATTTGTCTCCAGAGAAGATCTCCACATTATTCTTCAGCCATTTGACCTTCACAAAAGGCTCGTTGGTTTCACACTCAAAGGTAGCCACGGTATCCTTCTCCTTGGCACTGACGTCCTCCAACTTCTGAGTGAAGTTAACGACTTGTTTTGCTGCAGAAATGACACCAGAGCATTATTCAGAGAATGCAGGATTTAAAATCAGAATTATATGTACATGATCAAGATCTCTGTTACCTTGCACCAACAGGAAAGCGTGGCTTGAAGTCTCTCCAGCAGTACTGGAAGCTTTAACCATGACACTGGCAGAATCCTCTGCTATGACATCCCTGATCACCAGTTCACAAACATGGTCCTCAGGCCAGTACCAGTAAACACGGTCAGACTTCTCCAGCTGAACTCCATTCTTGAACCACTGACACTCAGGTTCTGGTCTGCCAACAACTCTGACTCTAAACTTGACTTCGTCACCCTGTGCGACTGTCTGGCTGGTAATACGCTCAAGGATCTTTGGTGCTTCCATGCTGGGTGAGAGCTTGACCCTCTCTGGTTTTAGAGGCTTGGCAGTAACTTGGCGACGCTCTTCCTCCTTCTTCTTCTCAGCCTCCTCCTTCTCCTTGGCACGATGAAGCAGTTCCTCCTTTGTCTTCCTCAGCAGGTCCTCATAGGAGTCATCTCTCTTACGAGACTTGAGATCCACTGCGGTAATAGACTCGTAATAGCCTTCCTCTGTCCTGCGCTTGAACTTACTCCTCAGCTCCTCTGACTCCTCACTGGCTTTCTCATGGACAATTCTCTGGGCCTTCTTGAGTTTAACGACCTCTTTCAGCTGAGTGTCCTCTGTAGGCTTTTCAGCTTTAACTACCTCAAATGATACTTTTCCAGGTTCAGGTGCAGCCTCGGCTGGCTTAGCCTCAGGGGCGCGGCGCAGATGAGTTCTGAAGTCCTCCTTCTGCTGAATCTCCAGTTTTACGACGTGCTCAACGGAGCCCAGATTGTTATCTGCTACGACTCTGACCTCCCCTGAATCATATGGTTTGATGTCAGTTATCTCCAAGTAGTAAATGCCATCATAGCGAAGTCTGTATCTCTTGCTTTTGCGGATAAGTTGTCCATTGAGGTACCAGTTAACTTTTGGTGTTGGATATCCGGTCACTCTGCAGCGGAATCGAGCCGTTTCACCCTCTAAAACTCTGATTGGTTCTGGAAGAAGGACGATCTCAGGCTTCATCTTCTCTGTTTCTTCTTCAGCAGTGACTCCATAAGGTCCACCTTCATGAGCCAAACGCTCCATCTCATCGATCCGGTGGGCACCTTTCCTTCCTTCAGGAAGTTGTGATTCCTCAACAAGGCCCTTCTCATCCTTGACAATCAGGGTGGCTGAGGTTTGGTCAACTCCGTACTTGTTGGTCGCTCTGCAGGTAATGACGCCGCTGTCTCTAGCATAAGCGGCTTCATAGTCCAGGCTGCAGTAACCAAATTCATTCACCATGCGCAATCTGTTAGCAGCAGCCAGAGGTTTGCCGTCATGCAGCCACTCCACCACCATTGTGGGGTCACCAATAGGAGTCAGTCTGCACTCAAAATGAGCTGGACCAAAGCGCTTCATGCGGACAGATGTCAGCTTCTTCTTGAACTGTGGTTTTTGCTGCTTCTCTTTGTCATAAAGGTCGCCTTCCTCCCACTGCTCTTGACCATATCGCAGATGAAGCGGCTCCACCTCTGGAGGAGCGATCTCTTTGGCTTTGTATGTTCCTTTGGGAATGATGAGTTTCCTCTCTGGTTCAGGCTCAGCATATTCCACCTCAACATTGACTCTGCAGCGAGTGGTATCTCGGCCAGCCTTGTTGATGGCTGTAGCAGTGTACCAGGCGCTGTCTGAGCCAGCTGCTGATGGGATCTGGAATTTAGCCTCTCCTCTGGTTCCTTCAATCCTGGAAAATCAAATTCTCACTTTAGAGAAGCTTTGACATTTGACAAGTGTTTTTAATTGAAATGAAAATCTCAGGTTGCTTTGAGGAATACTTTTACTCTCCACAAATGCAGCGTTTCATTAAAAAGGTGTGTTGCTGCATCAAGGTCATTGAAGCAAACAGATGTGATCTACATTTAATGCTAAAGTCACAGAACATACTTGATGCTTGGGTGCTTGTGTGGGGTGATGATGTCGCTGTTCTTCAGCCAGACGATATCAGGCAGTGGGTTTCCAATGGCTTTGACAGCCAGTTCAACCAGAGTGCCCTGCTTCACACTGATGTTCCTCAATTTCTCAGTGAACTGTGGACGCACCAGGGTTTCCTTGGCTGAGAAAGTTAAAGAAAGAAAGTTAAATGAAAGTAAGCCGATCCCCCAACATTTTTCCTTCTGTAAGAAGCTTCATGTTGAGAGAATATGAAGTTGCCTTCTTACCATCAACAGCGAGAGTGACGGAGATGGATGTGCGTCCAGCTCTGTTCTGAGCCACCACAGTCCACTCCCCGGAGTCTTGTGGCAAAGCTGGAACGATGATCAGGGACTGAGTGCCATCCTCTTTAACCACGATCTTGTGGGTGTGGTCACTAACTGTTTGTTGTCCTGAGAGGAAGATAGTTGAATGGCTTGTGAGATCAACAAATTTTGTTCAAACTCTTTTTGAAGATTTCCTCTTTGTTGTACTCACCATTGTGGAACCAGTACGTCTCAGGCATTGGTCTGCCCACAACCTTCAGGTCAAATCTGGCAGTTTGTCCCTCAGAACATTTATATGATGAAGGCTTCATGACAAAAACAGGCTTGTAGAGTCTTTCTAGCTGAGCCTCATCAGTCTCATCTAGCCGACGAGCAGGAGAACGTCCAGGTGAACGACTGGGAGAACGGCCAGGTGAGCGGCTCAGAGAGCGAGGAGATGTGGACCTGAGAAAGTATTAATCCTTGTCATTTCCCTTATCGTCAGTGTTCCCTGTTTCAAGCTTTGTGAATGTCTCTGTTGTTTAAGAAAAGCTTTACCTGATCCTCTGCACTGCTGGCTGTGGTGTGAATTGCTGAGGTGTTACTATTTCACATGGCTCCACATAGAGCTTCCCAGAACTGACAGCATTACCCTTCATGTTGGTGGCAAATGCGGTGTACACGCCTTCATCTTCGGGTATCACTACAGGCAGGCGAAGGCTGGCCCGTCCATCCTGAAGAACCTCTATTTGGTAATGGTCTCCAGCCCTAATACGCTGGCCATCTTTGAACCAAGCAATCTGCCAAGAGATACGATGTGATCATAAAATCATGTGAACTCTACTTTACAGCTTTTTATGTATTTCAAGACCAGTTCTCTAATTGTAACATATTTCTTAAAGATTCAGCACCTTGGGGAGCGGCATTCCAGACATCTTGCAGTGGAAAGTAACGCTCATCCCCTCCATGATCCTATAACTTTTCACTGGAGTGTCAAAGGCTGGCTGTACCGCCTCAGTCTCAGTGGCAGTCACCATCAGCTCTCCATCCTCTGTCACAATCTCTCTGTAGCTGATTTTCATAATGGTAAACTCAATCTCCTGGATGATCCTCTGCTCGATGACAGACAGATGGAATTCCTGCAGATATGATATGATGTCAGTCAGTGGGTCCTGATCATAGTCAAGCCCAAGGAAAGGTCTTTGTAGATTACGAAAATGATGATTTTTATGCTTGCTTTAATTTTTATGCATCGGTTATTACATTTTCTTCCCAACAACGTGCATATTTAATGCATATTTAAAGGCACATAAAGGTTTTACTAAAGCTGGATAGTCAACCAGTCTGACAGTGTGCACTGAATTACAATATCAACTGCAGTTACTACTGACAACAGCAGTATCTGCAGCTACAGGGACCCCAGCTTTTTACTTAATCTCAAGGTAAAGTGCTTACTTAAGTTTGTGCTGTACTCATCGTCATGATGTGATATACAGCACACAAAATGATAGAGGTGAAATGTGTCCACATACTAACTGTTCTATCAGGATTTGAGACTTTGTGGCATCTCCAGCCTTTTTTTGTAAACAGCTCACTGGAGCTCATATGAACTATTACACAGGATAGTGACAAACACTCCATATAACCCTCTAGTTCGTTATGATGGCTTTGACATGGTTTGTATTATGATCACAGCTATGGCTAAGGATTCTCTACCTGTCCAGAGATAATGGTGGTGGTTATCTTCTCCATTGTTGTAACAGTGACAGGGGGAATATCTCCCACCTTGGGCTCTTGCACAATGGATGTCACTTCAGTCTTAAACATTGCTTCCTGTTTCTTCATGTAGGCTTCATATTCCTCTGTTGGCAAAGAAAACAAAATTAAAAAAAACAATCCTAGGAGTTCAAGTAGTTTCCATCGTCTCTTTAAGGACTGTGCAAGCTAACTGTTTCTGCATCAGCTGTATGGCATAATATCCACTGACAGTCCCTTTATCTCTGCTCCTTGTGTTATATCTCTAGGACAGCAGTTTGCCATCACTGCAGTATTTACTGACCTTCCTCCAGCAGACTGGCGGAGGCAGAGACTTCTCCAAGCTTATTCTTGGCAAACACGGCATATTCTCCAGCGTCATCGGCGAAGGTCATGGAGATCTCTAAACGGCACTCTCCAGTCTCCTTCTTGTAGGCAACTTTGTATCTGATGGAGGGGAATGAGCATTACAGGCCCCTGAAGGCTGCAGCGTGTTGTATCACAATAGGAGCAAACAGTGTCCTAATATTTTACCCATACTTAGTCTTACCTAAGAGCCCACTGAAGATAAAATCATGGATTCAGGTCTAAAGGGATTGATCTCAATGCAGAAGCAGGAATGAGAGCTGTAGCTTAATGTGCTGGCGGCTCATTACTGGGTGAGACAGTTGATCTTAGCTGAACCATGAGCCAGATGTTTGGTTTTGCTAATCCTGTGTTATATCTGACCGGGACTTTAGGATTGGTGTCAGTTGGGTTTGAGAGGGGGGGTCCGAGTTGTGTATTCTGGTAGAAAGCTGAGCTCTAATGACGTGTTCATTTCTTACAGTTTTACAGTGATGACTTTAGCACTTTAGTCCTTGAGTTAGGGGATTTGTTTTACAGCTGCATTCACACGTCAGATAAAAAGGTTTCCATGTAAGGACAGTGAAAACCTGAGCACAGGTATTACTCACCTGTATCCGGTAGTGAGTGGGACACCACTCTTCTTCCAGATGATGTGTGGTTTGGGGCTTCCCCCAATCTGACATTCAAACACAACACTTCCACCCTCCACTAGCTTCTGGATGGTTGGTTTCTTGATGAAGAAGGGAGCAGCAGCAGCAGTCTCTGACTCCACCATGCTCACCTGGGTCTCCTCTCTGGTTTCTCTTAATCTGGAAATAAAAATGTTTCCTTATTTTCAGGCCCAACCTGTACCGCCTGTCATTCGTTTCAGTGATGTAAAATAAGAAACCAATATGTTTGACGATTTCACTTGATGAATGTAACTCAAACTTTACTCACTGAGCAGTTTCAACATGTTCTGTAACAACAGCAATCTCCTCTCTGCTCTCGATGTCTTCAGACACTGGTGGGGAAAGACAGTTCATCACTCTAAACGCATGAATATGCAGAACGTATAGACGGGAAGGGATGAGATTATGTTACGGGAAGATTTCAGGTCTTGTGTGTATCAAGAACAGGGCTCAGTGCATGCATGTGAACAGTCTCTGAGGAAAAAAGGGCTCAAATTAAAGTTATCCTGATATCTGCTGGACACGCTGGGCATCGTTCCTCAGTATGTTACAGCATACTACGAAAGAAGATTACTGAAAACTTCCTGTGTGAGTGACACTGCATTCTGCTTGCACTGACCCTGGACAAGCAGGTAACAGGACGTGCTGACAGTTCCCGCCTCATTGGTAGCTGTGCAGGTGAAGCGGCCGCTGTCTTCAGCGAATGCTTCACGGATCACCAGTCTGGCAAATCCACTCTCGTAGGTGATCTGGAAATCAATGGAGCTCTCAATCTTGTAGTCCTCTCTGAACCACATAATGATGGGGGTGGGCTGACCGCTGATTTGGCACTCCAGGGTCACAGACTCGCCCTCGATCACATTTGTGTTCTTCAATCCCTGCACAAAAAAATATCACAACAACTTTACAAAAAGGTCTCTTTCCCTAAACAGTGTGGACATGTGATCTGAGGGCAGTCCACTCACAGAAATCAGCGTGGGAGGGACCACAGCACCACCGGCAGAAGGCACCGCAGCTGCCTCCACCACCTGGAAGATATTCACAGGTATGTTGGGAACATTAGGCTGAAAAACTACAGCAGCTATTTCTACGATCCCACACATGGACACAGTGACAGAAACAACCATCACAACACACACACACACACACACACACGATGAAGAAGAGGTAACACAGCACATATGATGGAGGGAAGGCTGGATGGACTGCAGAGGTGAGAATGAGGTTGTCAATAGCATGGAGAAGCCAGTTAAAGTTTATTACAGGGATATTTAATTATGGATTTTCACAGAAATCAAGAAAACCATCAAGAGAAGTTGTAAAAACCAGAAGTATGACCTGTGTCCCACAACATTTTTCTTCAGCTGTTCTTTAGTCTAATAAATGGTGAAAATGTCAATGAAATGAGAAGCATTCAAACCCGGGGTAACAGGAACTTCTGCCCTTTCAATCAGATTTTTCCAGAGTTCAAATAGAGGTTTTTCAGCCTGTGAACGAGGATCTAATCAGGCAGCTCATATTAGGATTCATCATCTTGAAAATATCTGATAAAATTCACGATACTTTGGCCAGCTGTTGGCAGCTAACGGATTGTATAATCTTACATCCACATCAGGTTTTCTTGTCCTGTTTAGACCCAGCTCTCTGAGCGACATTACAAACCTGGGCTCCCCAGTCCTCATACATTCTCTCCAGTCTGCCTGAGTACACCACCCCGGTCTGTAACTCAGAACGACTCTGATATTTGTCAGTGAAGTGTTTGAACGGTGGTGGGATGGTCTCCAGCATCTCTCTGGTCTCTGCTACTCTGCGAGATGGACTGGGAGACTTGACAGGCTTGATGATCTTTCGAATAGTGGTAGAAGACGAGGATAACTCTTTGTGCAGAGTGGCCATGGCTGAGCCGGCGATGGAAACCTGACCGACCCAAAGAGGAAGAGCCACACCGTCATCGAGAACATACTGTTGAGTCTTTTCTGAAATGTGTGTTAAACCACAGCACAGAGGAGCTATGGCACGTTAGTCTGATTAATGCTACAACAGGTCAGATAGAGGGTCTTTGATTAAGATGGATTAATAGAAGGTACTGGATCAATCACGTTTATTAAATAAGGGGATGAAGCAAAAGAAGGTTAAGGGAGGATTGATTTAGTTATTTTATGGATAATATTTGATCACGTTGACACTGCATTAAAACACAAGTTTGCATTTCAGCCAATCAGCAGTTCAATAAGCTTGCCACAGCAACGGTCCTGTCACATTATTATTTTCCACAGCTCGCCTGATGCCTCCTGTCTTACCTCACTGCTAGACTCGAGTTTTGGGACAGACACTTTAGAAACTGTGAATTGTGGAACTGGAGACGGGGTGAGACCAGTGTCCACACGGGAGCAGATTTCTGTCACTCCCTGAATCTGGAGCAACCAACACAACAAGAGTCAGAACCTCAGGAGGATTTTAAAATCTGCACAGTATATTTAGAAGATGACTATGTGATTATCAAGAGATTTGTGCTTCACATGTCTTTGTTATGGTTGACTACGAGGTGACCTCACAGAGATGACTCGGTCATTATTCACCAAATAATTCAAACGAGACTTTGCCCAAAGACACACTTAATACATAATTAAATAATTGATCTGACATATGGACTGTTTTTTCTGAGATGCTTTTTTTGTAATTGTGCAAAATCATTTTTTGGAACTTTTTCATTTTGATGGAAAATAAAACATCCATCTGTTATCTACAGCAAAGGTGTGTGTGTGTGTGTGTGTGTGTGTGTGTGGGGGGGGGGGGGGGGGGGGGCTGACTAAAATACCAAAATAAAAAATAAAGGAAAGAATTCAAATCTGCTGATAGTTTGGTCAAATCTCTTGGTAATCGTTGTTCACTGGAGGCCTAGCTAACCTGAGGCTGCAGCACGGCTGCTTCACGCGTAAACTCCTGAGCAGTAGAAAGCATGAGCCCACTTTGCATTCTTGTTGATGTCAAAGCAGCTTGATAGCTTTGATCAGCAGCCACGGTGGCGGCCTGCTGCCTTAAGTCCGCCTCTACAGCCTCGTCCTCTTCAGCTCGACCCCCCTCGACAAGCGCGGGCTGACGGACACGAGCGAGGTCGACGGCAGCCACCACGGTGGCCACTGCCCCCGCTCTTTTCCCTCCCTCAGCCTGGAGACACAACAGATCTCAGGACATCCAGCACAGCGGTACAGAAACAGGCAGGTATCTCCATCCCCTCGTTCAAAGAAAAATACAGAGCTGGGAGAAAGACCTGATTTGCCCAAATTTGCATATAGACTGGGTTTAGTTAGCTTGACTCTATTAACGCAGGTCTAAAACTCTGGGCTGGATGGTTGTGCAATAAACAACAGGCTATTGAATGAGCTTCAGAGGTAGATCTTGGACTACGGCCAGAGCCAGATTAGCTGTCTCCCCAGCTTCCAGTTCTTTGCAAAGCTTAGCCTGACTCCAGTTATCCAAATGAGATAATAAGGTACTTAAAGAACACGAAAAGTTCTGCTTTATTATACTGCTCGACACTTGCCTGCTTCTGAGGGAATCCCAAATGTCAAAACTCATAATTACATAAGAACAGGTTTGCACAAAGATAATGACTAACATCCAGCTCAACACCTGAACCGGTTTTTAAAGCCTGACCCCTTTAAAGGTTTAAAGTCATTTGAAGACAGCACATTGGTTCATCTGTTTGTCAGCAGTGACGTTAGCTGCAAACAGCCGCAATCTTGCGGCGATACAATAAAATAATAAGACCAGTCTTCTGAGTTAAGCTGAAGCGATCTCAGACACATCAGGAGGACATCAGGTATTCTGACAGCATCTTCAGCTGAACAGGCTTGCTCTCTACTGGAAACAGGTGCTAAAGTCTTGTGGTTAAACACAGAGGACACAGCTCTTTGAGGGTGTATTTTTCCTCCTCTTCTGTGAGTAAAGATGTTGCTTCTTGGTTTTTAACGTTTTCACATGTTTCCCCCCTTCACCCTATGAATCTGTGTGGGGCTGAAAGAAGTTACAGTCCCGCCCAGCCTGCAGAGATGTCCCATCCCTCATCATCCAGGGTGAAACTCACATCATCAGCTTCAGATGATTCTCTTTTCATGTCAAAGACCAAATGTTCAGACTGCTGTGTGATGCTGTGCCAATGATGTGACTATGAGCAGGGCAAACAATCGGGCACATTAAAACAAGGAACACATGGAAAAGAATTGGCTGTAAGGTGGAGGAAGGTGGATGGCGGGTTCTGTTTTTCAGAGTAAACCCGTAATACCTTTAAACAAGGACCTGAAATCCACCGCAGAGGCTGTGAGACATGAACGTCACAAATAGAGAAGTGGAAATAATATTTCATGACCAAACACAGTCAGGGAGCTGATGGTAACGCAGCTGAACCCAAAGAAGAAAGACTCAGGAATCTGGGAACCTCACGTTTAATTGAAACACTTTTGTGAAGTGCCTCCTGGAATGGTTTATCTGTGGAGGGGAATATGTCGTGCTACCCCAGGGATGCCAGCCCTCACCTGTTTGACCATGGTGACCTGCTGCTCCCGGACCAACTGAGTGACAGTCCTGCCCTCGGCCACGTAGTCTCCCTGCTTCCAGGGCGGGAGGACGTCCCCGGCGGCCTGCTTGTGTGCGGTGATAGGGGGCGGGACCGCCCTGAAAGGTGAGACTGAGAGTTACACAGCTGCCCTGATTGGTTTATTCATCGAGCACACCGGATCAGCAGATCTCTGTCAGTAATCCTTCGCTGACTTCTTTCCATGTAAAAGCTACGAACAGGCAAATAACAGCCAGCGTTAGCCCCTCCCAGACTCTACCCACCTGACAGGCGTGGGTGTGGGTGCCTTCACATGTCTGACAGGTGACGGTGACTGTTGCCGTCCCCCGGTCACCTTGGCCACCAGTGATGGCTGAGTTGGTGACTTGGATGTGGGTTTCGGAGGAACTCTGGGTGGAGTCTTGTGAGCCAGCTCTGCGCCCTCTATCTGCATCTCCATCATGGCGGAAGCCTGGAAACTGGCCTCCATCTTCTGGGGACGGACAGCAGAGTTCATGAAGTTAGATTAAGTACGAGTAAATTAGACAATAACACATTTCTTTGAGGATTTTTTTTACCTTTTCTACTCTGGTGTGTCGGGTCTCTGAAATCTGGGCGGTTGAAATCAAGGTCTTTGTTTTCTTTGCTGGAACGGCTTCTTCGCCTGAAAATGTCTCTTCTTTAGTCTGTGTTTGTCATCAAAGCAATTTCCAAAAGGAAGAAGAAGCAGAGATGAACGGTTCTTACCCTGAACCAGCAGTTCGGCTGTGGAGGTGGCCCGTCCGCTGCTGTTGGTGGCTGTCACTGAATACGTCCCAGAATCCTCTGGGAAGGCTTCAGCAATCAGCAAGCTGTGCAGGTCTCCGTCCTGGATGATCCTGAAGTCGGTGGAGCTCTGGATCTCGGCCCCTTCTCTGTAAAACTTTACCACAGGTGCGGGGATCCCGGTGACGCGAACATCCAGCCTCACCTGGCTGCCCTGTCTCACCGTGGAGCTCTGTAGTCTCTGAATGAAGCTCGGAGGCACCGTCTCCGCTGGAGAAGGAGGTACAGGTCGCTTTATATCAGCAGATCTCAGCATTCGTTGTGCAAGTACACAATAAAATAAAGCCAGTTTATGACTTTTTAGAAAACTGAATTGTTAATAACAGTTTGTTTTCAGTTTGATTCAGACGGGTGTTAAAAATCAGCTCATGATGTTGCAACGTCTGCCGACAGTTATCCATATGCTGTTTATCCTTTGAAACTCTGGATGGCAGCTAAGTGATAACATATACACAAATGAACCTTCTTTACAATCTATAAATATCAAAATTAAAACATTAAAATTTGCTATTTGTAGCAGCTTTTTTGAAAAGAAATGTATGGGAAATGTTCATGGAGCAGAAGTACTTTAGTTTACCACCTGAAGTCCTCCTGTGAGCTCACCTGTAACTAAGAGTTCAGCTGTGCTTGTGGCTTGTCCAGCACCGTTGGTGGCTCTGACAGAAAATCGTCCGCTGTGCGCGGCGGTCACAGCAGGAATCCTCAGAACAGCGCGGCCATCGCTGAACGAGATCTGAACGCCGGGCAGAGCGGCAGCAGAAAGTACCTGGCCATCACGGAACCAGCTCACCTCAGGAACTGGAGAACCTGCAAAGAGATGAATGAGACTCTGTCGGAGAACCCACAAACCAACATGCACCAAAGGATCCAGGACTGAGACCTGAGCCACAAGGTCAGTGCTTTCAGTAAAGCAGTGAGATTTTAACGTGTGAAACAAAAATGTGAGAAAGGAAAAGCAAACGATGAACAAGTGGGAGAAACTTTATTAACAGTTTAGCAAATTTTCAACTTTTTATTTGAAATTTAAAAAATCATCTTTAAGATTAACGTTGTTGACGTGAGGTTTTCAAATTGTTTAAAAATGTAGAAACTGAAAATGTGGCATTTATTTAGCTAAAGTAGAAATTAAACATTTTAAAACTGGGATCAAATTTTGATTTTGTGTCTGATGGATTTAAAAATACGATTACTGTTTAAAATATACGAGAGCTTTAAAGGAAATAAGAACTAAGATCAATACAACAAAGAGTAATTCTTTTGAATCATGAGACCGTCAGTGAGATGAAGTCAGAGCAGGAAAACGTCACTATCAGGTTTGTTTTACCTGGTTAATCATGAAAGAATCGAGACTAAACTTCAGAAGCTTCATATGTTTCCTTCATGTGGCTTTATCGTCACCTAGCTTGACCTGCAGAGCTGTCCCTGTGTGACTGATTGCACCAGTCTGTCAGGAGAATAAAGGACGGCTGCTTTTATACTCACTGGTTAAACTTAGAACAAATGACATTTCTCCTTTTAAGTCAAGCAATCATTGGGTCAAAGCAACAAGAAGCAGACTGTTCTCCCCTCAAACACTGCCACCAATAGCAAGCAGCAATGCAGCAACCATCTCAGCTCCCTGTGGTTTGGGCTGTTTGGACTTAAAACAGAAAACTGAGGGAGAAAGGCTGAAGAACCAATCAGGAGCTGTCTGTGTAAATGTTGGCACATGCTTCCCCTGAGTTCCTGAAAGGGAAAGGCATCTGCTGAAATTCTGTCACCTTTATTTTTATCACAGGCATTGACTCTGACCTCCCAAATGTCAGAATGTCCCTGAAAGCAGCAGCAGCCTGTAAAAGCCTCGCTCGCCACGAGAAAAGAAAGAAAGGTGACGAGAACATTTAACCCTCAAAAGTCCATCATTTCTCTCTATAAATACAAAGAGTCCAGATATGAATGTTGCACAGTCTGCAGTGAACCTCTGGATCAGCTGCATGGCTTCAATGTCTAATAGTTTTTATATGAACTTTAACATTATTTCTCTCCTTTCTGACGAATGAAGTCAAACATCTGCTCATTCTTTGTAAATCACAACAATGTCAAACATCATCCTCTGCAGAACGTCACCATCACACGTTTCTCTTACCACTAACTTGAGCCTCGAACGTGGCGGCACTACCCTCCAGTGCCACGACGCTCTGTAGCGGCTGCGTGAACGTCGGCGCTTGAGTTGACATGATGATCGGCACCCTGGAACACAAACAAGGTGATCAGCCCAGAATAAAGAAAACAGCAGCAGGCTTGAAATGGTTTCATTGGCAGAGAAACTGACAGATCAGCAGCAGGTGGAGCTAATTCTCCACCGCTGCCACTAAAGCAGTGCAGGAGTAGAGCAGACTCTAACAGCTGCAGATACAAACAAACCTGCAGCCTTTTTTAAAATGAATGAAAAAAATCATCAGATTTTCACTTTATTGTTTCAGTCGTTGCAGGACAAAAACGAGATTACAACATGTTTTTACAAATATGTAGATTTTATGGCTGCATGAGATCGATGCAGTGAGATGAAAGATGAATAAGTGCTGCCAGGCTGAGGATGCAGACTGGGTCAAAAGGTGTGGAGAACTGTGGGCGTAGCTGGGTGTAGCTGGGCGTGCAGAGCAGGAACCGGAGTGGAACCTAATCTGAGCAAATACAGAGAGACATGAGTGCAGAACAGCCAATCAGACGGCCTCAGGCTGGAGCAGGGGAGCCGAGGTGGTGGAGCAGCAGATGGAGGCGAAGCTGCAGACGGAGGTGGAGCATTGTGGATGCTTCTTCTCATAACGTTGTTTCTCCAGAAAACTTCAATGATTGAGTTTCAGTTTAGCTGCTGTGTTATTTGTTGCAACCTTTGTTTACTAGTTTATTCTAATCCGTATTTTAACTTCATCGTCTGTAATCAAATTTAAAACTAATAAAACAAGTTTTATGTTAAATACTTGTTTTGTCAAATTTTACTTTCATTGAGATAAAATAAATGATTCATTCAGTCATTTCTTGCTTCTAGTGCTGATCGCTCATCCTATTCTTTATATCACTTCCTGTTTCCCATGCTGATGCTGACATCATCACTCTGCCTGCCTTCTGTGAACCAATCAGCTTCCATTCTCTGCTTTAAATCACAAACATGTGTTTTTCTGCTGCTTTTTGCTGTGTGATACATTTCTTTCCTGATAATGTACAAATGTCTCCAATATCCTACATGTGCATCTCCAGATTGTTTGTTTAAACCTTTAGATTTCTTTATTCTTCACACTGGACAGTCCACAGGTGAGTAAATGGTTGTGACATGCACTTGGGTATGTTGGCTGTTATATTCTCTGTTCTCTCAGTCCTTTGATTGGCCGTGTGGTTGTGATGTCATAGCTTTGTGACGATGCTAAGGTGTAGCTGATCCCCGCTGGGATGGTGCTGTGGATCCTCTGGAAAACCAGAACTGTGTTTATAGATATAACCAACATATAACAAAAACACTTTTCTGATGTTAGTCGTTGTTTGTAAAGGTTGAAGAACATTCGTACACTTTCAG
The DNA here is from genome assembly GCF_056152115.1 of Neolamprologus brichardi. Lineage (NCBI taxonomy): Eukaryota > Metazoa > Chordata > Actinopteri > Cichliformes > Cichlidae > Neolamprologus > Neolamprologus brichardi. The sequence continues at coordinate 31,891,094 of NC_142119.1, read as the reverse complement.
CTCCGTCCATCGGTCCACAGAGCCCGTCTGTGTCACAGGGCGAGAAAGCTCTGTCACGTTAGAACCACAAAGGAAACGAGAACCTGTGAAAGCCCATCGAGACGGTCACCGACGCAGCAGCTACTGCGACTCATGGAGCACACTTTGGGTCGAGACGTGTTGGATAACCACTGTGTGAAAGGGTCACTGACCAATCATGTCGCTGAAGTGACTCCTGTGAGGACGCCTCATCAGTCCTTCAGCAGGATGATGTAACAGTCAGGCAGAGCTGCTTCCTCTTAACAGTGAAACTGGTTTAATGATAACTAAGTAACGTCTGCGTGAGCACGTCGATGAACAAGCTGCGCACTCACAGCAGTGTTCAAACGATCAAAGGGTTTCAAAGGCTCATCAGTTGCAGCATTAACTGACTATTATGATCTAAACACGGCACAAACTGGGAGTCCCCGTGCTGATAAACAGCTTAGTATAAACTATAGTATAGTTTAAACTACACTGCTGTAAATAACAGAGCAGAAGAAGAAATCCAGTTTTTACACTGAGGTGACCCAAACTCTGAGCTCTGCATTCAGAGCTGCATCTGCATGTCGTGCTTGCCTGGGTTGGTAGGAACACAGGATGCATTTGACTAATTGATGAAGTAATTAACTCTACTCGGGTTTGTGTTGAGGGACACATTTACATGTAGTTAAAAGCAGCTGGATGGAAATGTGCTGAGTGTCTCTGCAGCTTCACTCAGAGGTTTGAGTTTCAGAGCTGTGAGACAGGTGAGACGGACGGCGGCTATAAATGTCTGACGGACAGCAGCAGCTGCAGGTTTGCACTTTTACAAAGAACATTTATGCTGCCGCTGACACAGAGATGAACGACATGACTCTGATTAGCATGCTGGAAAAAAACAAACTGATCTTAAATAGAAATAAACGTTTGAAATACAACAGAAAGTCTGATGAAAAACTCAAATGTTTTCTGGTGTGAACTGTTGAAGGTCAACTGACCAAACACTGATCATGTCCACACTCTGCTGTGACCTCAGTGTGGACGTGGACCCGTTTGTCTTCATTGATATAAACAAATTCAATTCAACTTTATTTATACAGCACCAATCACAACAGCATTCAGCTGAAGGTGCTTCATACTGTAAACTCATCCATCATCTTCAACATTTAATTAGCTGTTTCCAAGTAATTATAACCATCAATCATCAGAGTCAGATCAGCTGATTCTGCTGTTTTAACTCTTTGGTTCCTGATTTTACTGCAGACTAAAAACCATAATAATAATAATAATAATAACAATAACAACAACAATGCATGTCATTAGTTGGTGCAGTGATGCAGTGGATCTTCTCACAGGTTCATGATCTTTAAATAAATGGAGCTCGTTGTTGTTTCCACTTCATGTGACACTAACTCTTACAGGTGAAATATGCTGTGGAGTGTTTTTATCCACATTGTTATTTAGACATGTTTCTGTGTTTATGTTGAAGATTTGTTGTTCTAAAATCTCTTCATGGCAGAGTTTGGACTGAAATGTTGATTAACACAAATCTTTGATTTTATAATTTCGTTTGTGCTGTGAAATCTTTTCAGAGTCACTGTGGGTTTTCCACGTTTGTCTCCACTCATGTTCTTATTTCAAGTTTCTTTCTCTCTGCACTCTGGTTTCATGTTGATGACAAATAACCACGTTTATGTTTTTATACACAGAAACTTTACATATTATTGAAGCGTTAAATTAAATAGTTCTGATTGTTGATTATTCAGCTGTGGTTTTGTAAAAAACAGAAACAAAGATGTTGTGCTTTCAAAACCTTTTTCTGCTGTAATTAATTAAAAACATCTTCTTTTTTTTTGTTACAATTTATCAATTTAAAATTTAAAACCTCAATTTTCTCATCATAAAATGGAACCACATACATGTTGGTTATAATTATAAGTGTGATAGCATGAAATTAGTCAGTTTATTGATATTATGAGACTAAAGCTCATAAAGTCATTGTTATACTTTTTTGGCACAAACAGGCTTCCATACTTATCTGAGAATCAAACAGTCAGTAAAGTTTTGATTCAAAGACAACTCCCATTGAAACTTTTTATAATAACAGGAATAAATGAAGGAACTGATTTGCAGACAAAGTGAGGAAGAGGAGTGTGATGAAGAGTGTCTGACAGGCACAAATCTTTCACTTTAAAAGCATCTTAATGACATTTTATGTAAATGTGACGATCAGATCAAAGAAACAAACATGAAGCCGTTAAATGTCGTTCCTTTTGTGTCCACGATGCAGCTGCAGTAATCCTGGTTTAACACTGGCTGCAGTCTAACGTGCAGCTGTTTCTGCTGTCAGACAGTTATTTAAAAACCCTTTACTGTCACATGATTAACATCTCGAGTGTGACGTCGCATTTATTGACTTTGGACGCTGGAGTCTGAAGCTCCTTAAAGTGACACTAAAAATCCTCCAGCGCTGTGAATCTGAAGTCTGTGGAAACAGGCTGAACCACTCTCACACCTCTTTAAGGAGCTGGTGATCAATAATCAGTTACTGGTGATTGATTTGCTCCTGCTCTCTGGCTGTGACACTGAACGCCTCGCTGGGACAGCTGCTGCTCTTTTTCAGCGCTGTCAGCTGATTTCAGGCAGAGTTGTGAGTTTCTCACCTTCTCTGTGAACTTTCAGCACCTGATCAGCTGATCGCAGCCTTATCAACAATCAATACGAACACTTCACTTCATCATAAGATAAACAGGATCAGGCCTGATAAACTCAGCCCATATTTACAGATCGAGCTGAGCGACAGATAAGGCAGTGGCCAAAAATATCCACCACCCCCTCCCCAACCTCGAGCAGCTTGATTGACAGACAGCATGTGGCGCATAGCTGGGGGTGAAGTGATAGCCCTGCTGCTGATTCCCTTAAAAAGCCATCAGCCGCCCAGCTGACAGTCCACTCTCATGCTATCAGCAGCTATTCTTGGCCTTCCTGGGGTCAGTGCACAGCCCGCTGAATACGGCCAACCTGCAATCTGCACCCGAAAAACATCAAACCAACACAAAACCCAAACACAGTTCACCCAAAACCCGAGCCCTGACCCCCCTAATCGCCGTAAACCCCACGAATCAGCATCATTAGGGGACCGGCGAGTACTCACTTGTATCACAAGAGTGCCTGAAATGATGGGACGGAGCCCGGCAGAGCAACGAGCAACAGTCTCCTTATCCAGAAAGGTTTTTCCAGAAAAATCCAAGATGAGAACGGTCGAGCCTCAAAATATCCCCCGAAAAAAAACAAAACTACACAGAATAGAGGCCGTGTAGTTTTGCTTTCCCTCCTCGCAATCCCTCCACCCGAGGCGAGGTTGGGAATGCTCAAACTGCTCAGGAGGGCCCAGATGGTGCTTCAGGGTTTTATACCAGGGGGACAACCTGCATCATCAGAGCACGACGCTCCCCATTGGCTGCTGAAACACTCACGGGGCATGATGGGACATAGCAGCCATTTATGCACCCTGCAGCCTGTGAGGCTGCCCACCCCGATCCTCTGATTCGGATCAGGCTAAGAGTGTGTGACGGCAGCTCGTTCACACACACCTGAACCTCCGTGTTTTAAAGGAATCACAGAGAACAAGTTTACCTGCAGACCCAGAGTCGCTGAGAACTGCTGAGCAAAGAGGCAGAGGCTGTTCCTGTCAGTCAGAGCCCCCCCTCCCACCGGCCGGCTGTTACAACACCCCAACAAACCCACGCTTCATATCTCAGGAGTCAGTGGAGCTCCTGGGGCTCATCCTGTGGATCAGAACCTTTCTGCTGCTTCATGGTTTGGGAGCAGAGTTTTGTAATGCAACTGTCAGCCATCTTTGTCCTAGCTTGACCTGGAGGTCACCATAATTCTGAGTTAAGTCCACTAATGTAAGAAGTGATTTTGGTGACAGCACATTGTGTAAGTGGTGTATTGTTGCTCTTTATAGACACTTCCTTTTTGTCTGGATCAGTTTTCATGAAAATTTGGTTGTACCTAAATATTATTTAAAAAAAATTTCAACATTTTGCTTTTTGACTTATTGATCAGAAGGTAAAATTTGCCCTACTGAAGTGTACAACGACTTGTATCACACCTAAAGAGTGTCATGAGTCTCAATCTTGGTGAGTTTTTCCTGCTTTTATCAATCAGGTCATCCAGTGACAGAGGGAAGCAGTGCTGGAATCTACTGCAGGAATGTCTTAAAGACATAAAGACCTGGATGGCCGCTAACTTTCTGCTTCTTAATTCAGATCAAACTGAGGTTATTGTACTCGGCGCTGAAAAGCTTAGAAATATGGTATCTAACCAGATTCTTACTCTGGATGGCATTACCTTGGCCTCTAGTAACACTGTGAGGAACCTTGGAGTCATTTTTGACCAGGACATGTCCTTCAACGCACATATTAAACAAATATGTAAGACTGCGTTCTTCCATTTGTGCAACATCTCTAAAATTAGAAATATCCTGTCTCAGAGTGATGCTGAAAAACTAGTTCATGTATTTATTACTTCCAGGCTGGACGACTGCAATTCATTATTATCAGGATGTCCAAAAAACTCACTGAAAAGCCTTCAGCTAATCCAAAATGCTGCAGCAAGAGTACTGACAGGGACTAGAAAGAGAGAGCATATTTCTCCTGTTTTGGCTTCCCTTCATTGGCTTCCTGTTAAATCCAGAATTGAATTCAAAATCCTGCTCCTCACATACAAGGTCTTAAATAATCAGGCCCCATCTTATCTTAATGACCTTGTAGTACCATATCACCCTATTAGAGCACTTCGCTCTCACTCTGCAGGCCTACTTGTTGTTCATAGAGTATTTAAAAGTAGAATGGGAGGGAGAGCCTTCAGTTTTCAGGCCCCTCTTCTGTGGAACCAGCTTCCAGTTTGGATTCGGGAGACAGACACTATCTCTACTTTTAAGATTAGGCTTAAAACTTTCCTTTTTTCTAAAGCATATAGTTAGGGCTGGACCAGGTGACCCTGAATCCTCCCTTAGTTATGCTGCAATAGACGTAGGCTGCCGGGGGATTCCCATGATGCATTGAGTTTTTCTGTAAAGGAGCGAAGGTGATGTTTTGTTTTGTTTTCCAGTGTTTTTAAAGGAGGGAAAACTTCCTCCAAACGGACAGAGCAGTGGAGCCGCCAAGGGAAAGCACACGAATTAAAAGCTGTATAATTAAAATATAATTTATTATATTAAAACGATTAAAAATGTAAAATTAATTAAAACAACCCTGGCCAGGGGACAACACAATAAAAATCAATAAAACACAACATTAAAAAGTCCAGTGGCGTCCGCCAAGGTATAAAAGTCATGAAGAATTAAAAGTCCAGTGAAGCGGTGCAGGAGGGAGACCCGGCGGCGTCCTTGCCTTCCTCTCCGCGTTCTGCGCCCCGGTGCGCTAAAGAAAGGGAGGCAGCGGCAGTCACTACTCTTTTAGGCAGCTTTCATTCATTAAAAGGGGACAAGTCAAAAGACTTACCCCGGGTGGGCAGAGCTCTCAACTCTGCCCGCAGTTTCTTTGTAACCGCCAATCGGCAACGGCCCGGCCCACCCCGCCGCCTCTAATATCCCGCAGACGCGTAATCTGGCCTCCTGTTGCTGCAGCAGTCGGACCGCTCGCTCCGCGTCCCTGGCGCTGCATCTTCCCCTCTGCTTAACGCCAAGCTCCACCAGTCTTATGTGTCACTGAGCACTCTCTGTAAATTACCACTCACTCCCTCCTTTCCTCTCAGGTGTGTCAAATTAGTAAAAACGGGAAAAGGGCGGAGTCTCTCCAGAACAGATTGACGGTATAACCAAAAACATGGAATATAAATAAAACACTGCACAAAATATAACCAAAACATGCAATATAAAAAATAAATAAGCACACTTCACATTAAAAAACAGAAAAGCAAAACAACATCCGTCCTTCCCTGGATGACATTTCATCTTCACTCACCTTTCTGTACTTAATCATTAGTTGTCGTCTGGCTCTCTTCCACAGCGTGTCTTTTTCCCGTCTTCCTCCCCCTCACCCCAACCAGTCGCGGCCCCTCCCTGTAAGGACAAACTGGTTTAGTTGCTGCTGTATCACACGTGCTTGTTTCTTGTTAAACATCTTCCTGTGCAGGATTACATGTTTGTGTGTCCACCAATCACAGTTAAGCTCAGATGTGAAGCAGCCCTCACTCGTCTTCACATTAACCCTCTACAGCATAACGTTGCCCTGAGGCAACAAACCACATTTTCATGCCTTACACTGGCCCTTCAAAAAAAAAAAAAACTTTTACTTTTTCAAATAATGCTACCAGACACATCTCTTTACAATAAAATGATGAGTTGAAGGTGGTGTGACTTTCATTTTGGTGGGGGAGGACCCCTTTCTGCAAGCTGCACTACATGAGGGACATCTCCATTAGGAGGCAAGATAAAGATCACTATTTTACATGTTTATAATGAAATAAATGTATTTTAAAAAAATACCTGTATGTGCATGAATATGTTAAGAAGCATATTTGATTGTTTGTTCTACTTTTGTAAATTTATTTATACAGTAAAACTGTTAATTTTCATTCGTTGCCTCAAGGCAACACTGCGCAGTTAGCCCAATTTTTTTTCAGGCAATATAATGCATTTGCATATGTGTGTAGAGATGTGTTTGTGTGCATTTATATGATCATAGTCAATGTTTTTTACTTTACAATCTACTCATAATTACAGGACATGGATGTAAAAACCTTTTATGCAAGGAAACCAAGGGAATGTGCACTTTCTGTCCTCGGAAAGTGAGGACAGTGAGCTTTCAGGGAGTGACATTGAAGTAGAGGAGTGGATCCCTGAATGAGGTTTGGCCGATACTTAGGAGCTCAGGGGTCAGTTGGTAAAGTAACTGTGTCTGTGTGTGTGTTAATGCCCACATAGCAAGCAGGTCTGGCCAGGATCTGGTATCAAGTTGGCACTGCTGGCCGACTTCTGGCATGATAAGACGTATGTCATCAGGCCTGGCATAGAAGGCACTGTCTATGTGATGGCATGCCATATCTGTCTTGATTTTGGCTTGGTCTACAGAAAACAGGTCTGGCCCAGATCTGGAATCAAGCTGGCACTTCTGACTGTGTCTGCCAACCAGATGTGTGCCAGGTCTGGCAATGACGCCACTGTTTATGCGATGGCATACCATATCTCAGGTGGTAGAGCAGGTTACAAACTGATCGGAAGGTTAGTGGTTTGATCCCTGGCTCCTCCAGTCTGCATGTCAAGAGTGTGAATGTGTATGAATGTAGTTAGGAAGCACTCAGTTAAGCAAAAGTGGGTGAATGTGGCATGTTGTATAGAGCAGTTTGAGTAATCTGGGAGAGTAGAAAAGCGCTATATAAAAATCAGTCCATTCACTGTCTGAACAGAGTTTCGGCATGTTACTTTTGCACTGTTTTGCATGTTCTGGCACATGTTGTTATTTCATGGCTTGATTAAGGTACACATTGCTGACATCTGGGGCCAGAGCTGAAACCGTTCTGGGCCAGCACAGGACCACCAGTGTGTCTGAAACTGGCCTTGTGCTGGCCCATGTGTGGGCCACCTCTGGCAAACCAGGTCTGGGCCACCAAAGAGCCGTCATTCTTTGCAGTATGTGGGCCATGTGTAGGCACATTGTGTGGGCCAGATCCGTGCCATACCAATTTTGCTGTGTGTGTGTGTGTGTGGATGTGCATTACTTATTGTTGTGGGGACACAAATTTGTTTACACACTCTCATTGTGAGGTCTCGCCTACTTTATGAGGACAAATTGCAAGGTAAATCATTTAATTTTAGGGTGAAGGCTTGAGTCAGGGTTAGGGTAAGTTTCAGGCAGGGACTTGTGATGGGTAGAGTCAGGATAAATCTCCAGGAAATGAATGTAAGTTAATGTAATGTCCCCAAACGTGATGGAAACACAACGTGTGTGTGTGTGTGTGTGTGTGTGTGTGTGTGTGTGTGTGTGTGTGTGTGTGTGTGTGTGTGTGTGTGTGTCGCCTTGAGGCGACTTTTGTTGTGATTTGGCGCTATATAAATAAAACTGAATTGAATTGAATGGAAAGTGTGTGTGTGTGTGTGTGTGTGTGTGTATGTGTGTGCGCGCGCACGCGTGCATGGGGTTAGGGTCAAATGTTGGATGTATTTTGGTGTTTTATTGTTCTGTGAAATGTTTACATAGTTTATTTGTTGTTTATTTATTTGTTCATCCTTGTTGTACTAATACAACTTATTATAGAATAACTTGGCATTTTACTACCCTTGTCGCACAGTGTTGCCTTGAAGAAACAAACCAATATCTGTTTTGGGGGGGGCAGGGTGTCAAATTTTATGATTGATATATTATTAGGGACCCTAAAGCTCCCCCAAAATAGGGAGAAATATTTTTTTCCCAAAAAATTAAAAAGTCATGCAGTAGAGGGTTAAAGGTGCCTGAAGTGACGCAGCTGTTGTCAGTGGTGTGAAAGCCTCAGCAGGCCGATGGTGGTGTGCAGGACTCATCGTCTGTGGCTGAAACAGACTCACACTGCAGTACTTTATTCACAGCTGTGATCTTGAATGTGTTTCTATTGTAATTCTATTTTTCGTCACAGATGTGAGCGAGCGCAGTGAGAGTTCCCGTGTCTTACAGAAACATGACCTGAACTCAGCCTGACTGGGCCGTCTGTCGGCTAAAAACAAGCTTCTTCACAGGAAGTTAGCCGGGACTAAGGAAACTATCAATCACAACAACAACGGAAGACTGGCAAGATTTATTGGTTTAGTAAAATGTATTAAATTAAACACATAAATGAGGAAAGCTGAGACTGACTGCAGGAGGCTCCAGGCCTCATGAAACACGTCCTCACACAGAAGGCAGTTCATCACTGCTGCTCACAGATATACTGTTAGTGTGACGAGTACAAAAAGAACTGTTCATAAGAACAAATGAGTTCATGTAAGACTGAGAGGAGACGTGGTTAGTGACGGCACAGGAAGAGCTTCCAGTGGTTTTAGAAATACTTATTTCATGTTGTAATTCAGGCAGTTGCCAGTTAAGGATTTTGTGATGAACTGAGGACTAATTTTGCCATATGAAGCCTTTTAAATGAAAATAAAGATACTTTGTCACAGGACTGACAGGTCAGTACAAAACTGGACTCAGGTGCAGAAACAGCAGGTAGGTTTACAATATATTTATTAGTTAAACGGGAAATCGTGACAAGGCGACAAAACATAGAGCTTGTTGTGGCTTGGGTGACGTGGCTCGGTGGATCTAAAAACAGGGAACGGGCCCAGAGATGCAGACAGACGTGGGTCGATGATGAACTGGCGGTGAACAAATGTCAGCGTGAGGCTTAAATCCCTCTCTTGATGGCCTGCCATCAGCTCCAGCTGTGAGGAAGTGGAGGAGGAGGTGGCCCCGCCCAGGGACGGATACCAGGTAGGCTCGGGAGCCTGATGGAAAATTCCAGCCACAGACCCGGACCATGACATACCCGAAGACTGCAACAGAAAAATGACAGAGACAAAACGTGAAGAGACACAGAACATACAAACATTCACTGCCAGATGCAAACGTAGCCCATGTGAGGTTTGCAGAGCACTGAGACGTAGGAAGGACCAGAGTGTGAGCTTGTTAGAGGGATAAGACACACGGGCTGCCTATTCAAATATGAAAAAGGTTCTCACAGAGTGAATATTCACCAACAAGTGTAAGCACCATAAACAAAGAAACGTTTTCCTCTGGTTTGGACTCTGTTAGCTTTAATCAGACAAACCAGGATCCAGTCAGGCTCGTTCCAGCGTCACACAGGTCACCTTCTCCTTCAGTGAACTCTGAGCAGCTCCTCGGGGTAACGAGGTGTTCAGGTTAAGAGGTTTTCATTTTTATCTTTGTTTTTGTATAAACAATGAAAGGTGGTGGATTAGCCAACTGGTCATGATCAACTCTGGGCTGAACAATCACAATACATCCGTATGTAGGTGAAAGGGACGCGATTCGTGCCGGACTTCAGCTGGAATGAAACAAGGAGCTGCAGTTATTCTGTGTCTTTGCTGCAGCTGCCTCTTCTCTCATTCTCGCCCCTCCCTCTCCTGTTGCTACTTCAATCATGAAACTGATCAATGATCAACTGATGGTGATCGGGTGGTCAAGGCGCAGACTCCCTCCTGAAGTGAGCTACTTTTTAAATATCTGAAACCGGTTCCTACAGTTGACCGTATACCGAAAGCTTTGAAATGAATTCTAGCCTCTGTGTCTGATGACTGGCTGCTTATATTAGCTTCTTTGTTCACATATTATCTATGTTAGCTATGGCCTCCACAGTCACCTGACCTAAACCCAGTGGAGATGGTTTGGGATGAGATGGAGCGCAGAGTGAAGTTAAAGGACCAACAAGTGCTCAGCATCTCTGGGAACTCCGTCCGGACTGGAAACCATTTCAGGAGACGACCTCATGGAGCTGATGGAGAAGAAGAGCAGGGATCAAAGTAAAGGGGGCTGTTACAAAGAATCTAAAATATAAAACTTGATTTATTTTATTTTACACTTTTGTGTTTACTACATAATGTGTTCATTGATATTGTTGATGGTGATGGAAATAGAAGAAAAAACATTATATGAGAAGGTGACTGACTATGCTGACTATAAGTTATTTTCATGGAGGAGGATATTTTCAGCCTGTAACTGCTTCAGATTAGTTTTACCTGGGCAATGCCAATGTTTTAATGTCAGCATCCTCACTTTGACATTAACTTGAAATATATGTACCTCTTATTTTCTGATGAGAGAAGTGTGGAGCTAAAGGTTATCAGCTTGCTAATGCTCGATTCCTAATGTGTGAAATGACCAGCAAATGCTGTGCTTAGACACTTAATGTCTGAATGTTAATCTCACTGTAACATTATCATTTGCTAATGTCAGAAGCAGCTAATACTGACCTACTAACATTTGTAATTACGCAGTTGCTGTTTTTGCAACTACCTTGCTATAAGTAGTTAAACCCGGCAGTTAATGTAATCCTGACTGACGCCGAGCATGTAATGCTGATTTCTGTGTCTGAAATATCTATTGTAATGTACCAGTAACTGAGTAAAACTACCAGCTGAATAAACCCAGCTACACTGAATTAGATTCAGCTAAATTAACGAGTACTGACTGCCTAACCCTAACCCAACCCTAACCCAACCCTACCCTAACCTAACCTTAGCGTTTAAAAATACATGATTGAATGAGTAAAGTGAAAGTCTGAGGCTGTACTGCTGATCCATTTCTGTCTCTGCGGCTCAGATATCATCAAAACTAAATGTGTTTAGACGCTGGAGCCATTAGAACTGCTCAGACCAACAGCGCCTTCTAAAGGCGCTCAGGAGTACTGCAACAAACCCACACGCCAATAGAAATTAAACTTTCTTTCATTCATTGATGAACTTTATCTGCATTCACTGATGTAAAGCAAACGTATACACAGTCTGATTTTTACTTTTCTTTATGTGACATCAAAGTACAATCCAATCGAGTTACTGTCATATTACTTTACTTTTCTTTGTTTTTTAGTTTTATTTCATCGCTCCAACCTGAACAAAGAGCATTAATAATTTAATGATTCATGGCAGCATAGTGCACGGTGATTAGCAAGAAGGTCGTGAGTTTGATTCCACCACCTGGCCGGGTTTTCATGTTCTCTCCGCGTACTTCCTCCCACAGTCCACGGGCATGCAGTTAGTGGGGTTAGTGGGTGAATCAAAATGGCCCACAGGTGTGAATGGTTGTCTGTCGGCAACTGGGATAGGCGAACCCTAACCCCACGACCCTGACAAGGATATGCAGCATAGATGAATCACTGAACTAAGAATGAGTGCTTCCACAGCTGATCAATGGCTTAAAGAGAAAAATAACCATATATTCAGCTACACGACTTAAACACACAAATATCAGAAACCTCCAAATACATTTATTGTTCACAAAAGATGGATGGATACCACGAAGCTTTGGTTAAAGTGACAAGATTTCAGTTTGATTTAGTGGCCCTGAAACTGCTCGCTGTCAGTGGTTTGAGATCCTCTCAGGATGGATCAGTTTTTGATGATTTGCAGGCTGAAGTTTCCTGTAGCTCACCTGGATGAACAGCTGGACGCACCGGAAGAAAACTGTTTACACCAGATATAATCTCTGCTATGCAAACATTTCACTCTCCTGCACGTTTCTATGCATTTTAAAGCTCATGAACTCAGAAATCACAATTCTGCATCTTTTCTTGTGTTTACGTTGTGACTACTTTTGTTGTTTTGCTTTCTGGGATTTTTGAAACGATTCCGAGATGACGCTGAGGCTCAAACTGTGAAAGAGCGAACGCAGGGCAGCACTTTCCCACACGGACGCCGTGCAGTCGAGATCCAGACTGAGAGTCGTTGGGATATCCTGGAAAGGATTTTGGCGAGTGTCGCATCATCTTTATAATATAACAACAACAAAAAACAAAGAAGCACAACTCCAGATAGAAATCAGTGTTTAACTGAAAACTAACCAATCGCTTTAATTACCATTTAAAGCCCCGCGTATCGTATTTGACTCGTGTGATTTTGTGAGTTTCTGAGACTTCTACATCATCAGTGTGACTTTTTTTTACCCTCAAAAAATGATATAAATTACATGACACATTTTAATGACTAAATTGCAAAAATATGGCTAATGTAGCAAATGTGATACAAATGAAAAATTATATATATGCAGATTAACATTTGATGTATTGTTATATATTTTGCCTAAAGGCTCAACAAACACTCCATTTTGAAAAAAAATCTAATGTTTCTGGCAGATATTTCATGGTTCAGGTTTTAAAGGATAAGGCATAATACATGACTGAGGGTTAGACAGTATTTGTGATCCTGACAGAACGCCTCTAACAGAAACAGTCGTTGTTGGAAACAGTTTTTCGTGGGAAAATGTCCCAAGCGTCCCCTGAACGTGATTGTCCCAGTCAGGGTGAAGAGGAGGACTGTTTAAAGCCATCAAACAGCCGAGCCAGTAACATTCACAGTTAAACTGCTCCGCCATGTTCTGAGGATTTTCATCTTTCGCCTGTTAGGAAGAAAATATTGTGCTGCAAAACTCAGCTTCAGCAAAGATTCTGTAAGTTATTAATGCCAACGTCAGCTGCACTGAACTCCTGTACAACTGACAGCTTTGTCTAAAACATGTCTATCGTACCTTTGGGTCAGGCTGTGTCCTGCTGTGGTAGACGGCCAGCTTCAGGTTCTGTACCGTTAGCAGTCTGAAGTCTTCAACCTGAAACCACAGCGTTGCTTTAAAGAGAGCAGCCGAAGCTTTTAGGTGTAGTTTGAGTTTTAGATCCAGCTCCAGTACCTTGTGAGACGTCCCAAAGCTGAGCTCACTCAGTCCAAACACTTCATCTGTCTCTTCTTCTTCTCCATCTCAGTTAATCCAGCTTTAAAAGCTTCCTAAATTCATCAGTTTACATTTCCCAGATAAACAAACCATAATCAGGTTGTAAGTGTTGAATAATGGACGTATGTGACAGTAATCAGACATTCCCGTACCTGAATGTGGGCTCCGACTGACTCCGAGTTTCCATTATTGGATTTCAGGTGTTTTTTGACCTTTGGCCAATCCAGCCTCGGCTCTTCATACATCTGTATAAGCCTGGTTTTACTGACAGGGTTGTTCATGCTCTCTGTGTTTTTCCCTGTCTTCAGTGAAAGGGCGACCTCTCTCGCCACTCTGTGAAAAAACACGACTGATTATCTGTAGCGGATTTGCCGTACTGATGTTCGATGGAGCTGCATGTAGCTGTCTTTGAATGATTTTAGTTCTTCATCTTTGTCATTTAGAGCTGCTCTGTGGAGTAGAAACAACATTGTGTGACCATGCGGTATCATGTTGAGCCACCCACCTCTCACATGGTCTCCGGTGAGTCGTCTCAGGTCACTCACACACCCAGAAGGATCATTAATACTCATGAATATCTGCATTGAACACATTCTGCTCATAATGACATTTTAAAGCAGACGTCAGAACAAATGATGAGAAGTGGTCTTAAATAATCAGGCCCCATCTTATCTTAATGACCTTGTAGTACCATATCACCCTATTAGAGCACTTCGCTCCCGCTCTGCAGGCCTACTTGTTGTTCCTAGAGTATTTAAAAGTAGAATGGGAGGGAGAGCCTTCAGTTTTCAGGCCCCTCTTCTGTGGAACCAGCTTCCAGTTTGGATTCGGGAGACAGACACTATCTCTACTTTTAAGATTAGGCTTAAAACTTTCCTTTTTGCTAAAGCATATAGTTAGGGCTGGACCAGGTGACCCTGAATCCTCCCTTAGTTATGCTGCAATAGACGTAGGCTGCCGGGGGATTCCCATGATGCATTGAGTTTTTCCTTTCCAGTCACCTTTCTCACTCACTATGTGTTAATAGACCTCTCTGCATTGAATCATATCTGTTATTAACCTCTGTCTCTCTTCCACAGCATGCCTTTTATCCTGTCTTCCTTCTCTCACCCCAACCGGTCGCAGCAGATGGCCCCGCCCCTCCCTGAGCCTGGTTCTGCCGGAGGTTTCTTCCTGTTAAAAGGGAGTTTTTCCTTCCCACTGTCGCCAAAGTGCTTGCTCATAGGGGGTCATATGATTGTTGGGCTTTTCTCTGTATCTATGAAGCGCCTTGAGGCGACATTTGTTGTGATTTGGCGCTATATAAATAAAATTGAATTGAATTGAATTGAATTGAAAGTGACTTTACTGCTGTGTTTGTGCTGGATGAATCACTACAGTAGTACTCACATAGAGTAAATAATGAAACACTATTTTAGTCGCTGCAGTCAGTATGATCTGAACACGCATAAATGACGGTGACAAAGGCAGCGCTGATGTGGAGTGTTTGGCAGAGCTCGTCCCCCCACACGGCTGATCACTGTCCCTTTGGTCACAGCTGTGCAACTCCCCGTGGGAGGGCACATCTTCAGAAAGCATGTGTGCAAAGGCTTTGACTGGATGTGCCAATCAGAACATATAACAGCATCACCCACGTGGCTGCAGTGTAGACATCACATCTGCTGAACTGTGGGGACGTAAAGTCTGAAGGAAATGTTGCAGCTTGTGTGAACACTGCATGAACGTGCCGGGATGTCCCTCCTGAGACGTGTGGTTTCCCAGACTGATGGGACGTCAGACGCGTTCTCTAAGATCATTTGATGTCTTTCCTCCCTGACGCTGTGGTAACACCTGAATGCTCCAGCAAACTTCATGAAGGTGCTCTCACTGGCTGACTAATCACGTGTATTGATTATCTCTGTGGATGCAGTGAGGGGGGACTCTGTTTTCCACACACTGCTTCTGGATTTTGGTTTGTGTTAGAAACACTCAGTGTAACATGTCATGTACTAGAATAGAATAGAATAGAATAATCCTTTAATTGTCCCACAAGGGGAAATTTGGTTGTAACAGCAGCCAAAAAGACAAATATACAAACAAACAGGACACAGAACAGAAACATACACAATTTTTCTTACATATTTACATTAAGGACAATGGTTACTATAAACAGAGAGAACTGTACAGTTATTAAATTAAATAAAAATAATTACAGGTAAGAGGCAAACCAGGTTGTAGTGCGAATCGGTTAATTAACTTATTGCAGTTACAGCACTGATGTAAACATCTGTGTTTGTTGGGAGCATTTCTGATTGTACTGTATTGTAGAACTGAAAGGTGGTTCAGTGTCTTTGTTCATATGACTGATATATGTTTCTCTTTGCTTGGTCCCACACTTGTTAGCATTTAGCACATCCGTTTATTCTTTCTTACTGTGTGTTGATAGGAGTTTGTGTAGAATTAAACAGATTTATATAACTGGCTGCTTCTTACCTTACAACACCACAGTAATGTCTCTCTGGTTAAATCACATCAGAATTTTACTTTCAAAATAAAACTGTTTTTGAGTAAACTTCCTGTGTCTGTAGAGGAAGGAAATGTGTTGGTAAAACATGTTTTAGTTCATTTGTTCTCTCAATGAATCACATGCACGTCACCTTTCCTTGACTGATTTCAGCTCTTCTTCTTCTACCACAGCAGATCTGTGGGCTGAGATATCCAGTGTGAAAATGGTTGTCAAACGAAGTCAAGAAGCACGAGCTGACATTATTCACTGAAACACCAATCATGTGTCTGTGCCTTGTGTGGTCATGTTTCACTCCCATCTCTGCCATTCTGTTTAAAAGCACCACAGCAGTGTCACTAATGTGTACTTTTAAAATCAATGCATGTATTTACTGATCTTTCTTATCACAGAGATCACACACAGGCAGCACACAGAGGAACAGGTTATCAGAAATGAAGTGTACTTGGTGTGTTTTGAGACAGAGACTCTTACTGGCTGTAAGGACGGCCACACAACCAGCACACGCTCAACCACTGCTTTTACTACCACAACACAGAGGCCAGCTGGGGAAGGGTCACCCTACACAGCTGCTCCAGCATCAGCACAGAGGCGACACAAAGAAAGCAGCTGGATAGATAAAGTCATCCTGCACAGACCAGAACGCAGAGGTTACCACCATCTTTAACTACAGTCTCATGAATCTGCCACAGTCATTGCAGTACCAACGTACAGGCACCTGCCTTCATGCAGTTACCCCATCGTCCCTCTCCAGTCTGAAATCCTGCTAACTTGGCAGACACCAGCTGCAGTCCGCACAGCTCTCCACACGGTTTCAGCTTTTAACACAGTCATCACCCACAAACTGGTCCCAAAGCTGAGCTTAGATACTCAGTAAAAGACCCCAGAATACCCACTCATCCTGACCCCTGGGACCCCACGGGGGGTCTCTCCAGACCCCTCCTCCACCCCCTATTCACACAACCCACAGCACCATCAGCTGATGATTGTCAGGTGTCACAGGACTGCTATCAACAATGATGACATAATAGTGTGAGCACAGGAGTCCTTAAACACTACAAAACCCAAAGACAGTCTTACATAAACAGGAAGGAAGTAGAGAGGGTGGCTGGTCTCACCTGGACCGCACACATCTCCCATCAGGTGAGACCGGCAAAGGCTCCTCCTCCTGAGGATGTTAACGCACACTCATCTGCCTGATCACCTGCTGACAAAACTTTATTGGGGGGCGAGGACAGGACAGCATGTCATCGGATACCCTCAGTGATATTTACACTAAAAAAAAAAAAAGAAAAAGAAAAAAAAAGTGATATTTACACTGGCTCCCCCCCATCCTGGCCGCCGCCTGTTTGCCCCCACCGTCTCAGAGGAGATACACATCAATCAAAACCAGACGTCACAGAAAAGGTTTCACTAAACCAGAACATTGAGTTTTTCCTTTCCAGTCACCTTTCTCACTCACTATGTATTAACAGACCTCTCTGTATTGAATCATATCTGTTATTAACCTCTGTCTCTCTTCCACAGCATGTCTTTATCCTGTCTTCCTTCTCTCACCCCAACCGGTCGCAGCAGATGGCCCCGCCCCTCCCTGAGCCTGGTTCTGCCGGAGGTTTCTTCCTGTTAAAAGGGAGTTTTTCCTTCCCACTGTCGCCAAAGTGCTTGCTCATAGGGGGTCATATGATTGCTGAGTTTTTCTCTGTATCTATGAAGCGCCTTGAGGCGACATTTGTTGTGATTTGGCGCTATATAAATAAAATTGAATTGAATTGAATTGAATAGAACCAGTGATATGCTTTAGTCAGGCCTGTTCTACTCATACATCCACTGTTGTCTTTTTAAAACTCTTTGGTTTTCCTGCCTCCTGGTTGAAGAAATGTGACTTTGTTCATTAATCATATACTGTTCTGTTCATCTGGACGTAAGTTTTGTTGGAGAAACGTTTCGTCACTCATCCAGGTGACTTCTTCAGCCTCAGCTGACTGCAGGTTTCCCCAATCTTATAAACAGGATCGGGTCCCTGACACAGAGTAACTGTCACAGTCTGGCTGGGGCAGACTTTATGTGTTTGCAAAAGAGGACTCAAACGCAGACCAAAAACTGAACGTGGCGTGGATTTAGCAAAAAACAAGCCGTTTATTGAGGCTAGCAAAAAGGGTACAAACAAAAGGGCATTGGTGAAACTAAACAATAACCTAAACTGGGTGAACTAAAACTAAACATGAAAAAACCTTAAACATGGTGAACTGACATGGATGAGCAGACGACCTGACAAAGAATGACTGAAAGCACACGGACTAAATACACACAGGAGGATAATGAGGGAAGTGGGAACACATGGAGAAACAGCTGACACACATGAACATAACGACGTCACAAGGAGAGAGTAACACTAAAAACATTGAACATAGGACCACAGGACCCCTTCAAAATAAAACAGGAAATATAATGAGACGCAGACATGACAACATAAGACACACAGACATGAAACACACGAAGGGCAAGGGAGACTTCACAGGGGTTGAAAACACAAGGGGGAACTAATAAGCAAATGAACATAGGAAACCTAACAAGCTTAAACATACACTATAAACATCAAAAGAACTAAAACTCAAAACACTGGGTCATAAGACCCAGGATCGTGACAGTAACATAGTGTACACTGTTAAGTGCCAGGATTTATACATCAGGGAAACCAAACAACCTCTGGTGAAGCGGATGGCACAACACAGAAGAGCTACCTCGTCAGGCCAGGACTCTGCAGTCTATTCACACCTACAGGCCAGTGGACACTCCTTCAATGATGAGGATGTAACATCCTGGACAGGGAGGAACGCTGGTTTGAGGGCGGAGTCAAGGAGGCCATTTACGTGAAAAGGGAAAGACCATCTCTGAATGGAGGAGGAGCCTAAGGGTACATCTGTCACCATCTTACAATGCTGTGATTGCAGCCATTCCCCAACTCTCTGTGAATGGGACTCATGGTTATTGATCAGTGGTTGTTAATCAATGATCTTGAGAATTTGCATAATTAAGATGAAGGAACTGACCTCCCAGCCCATTGTTCCTCCAGTGGTGCTGGTTTCAGTCATTATGCAAATGTCCTGTTTATAAGATTGAAACCTGCAGTCAGCTGAGACTGAAGAAGTCACCTGGATGATGACGAAACATTTCTCCCACAAAACGCTACGTCCAGATGAACAGAATCAACTTTTGGGGTGCAGACAAAGATACTAAAACCATTTACCTTGTCTTGTTAAGTTGCTCTTTCACTTCTCTGTTCCTGTTTACAAAGACCACTGAGAGGTTAGTTTGGTAAAAACACAGAAACAAATCCCAAATTCAACTCTGCCAAAGGATGTTAAACTGATGACACAGTTTGGGCTGAAATAATTCACATCTTTATGGCACATCTGGCATGCTGTAAGAACAGAAATGAACCGTGTCTGCCTCTGCATGAATTGCATAATGTGGTGAAACATTTGATTCTTCTTCAGTAAGACAGAGACATGACTGTAACTGCATGTACAGTACCTGTTCCTCAGTGAGTTCAGTTCGTCATCTCTTTGTTTCAGAGCTGATCTGTGGAGTAAAACACGTAGCATGAGATGCCTGTGTAGGTTCTCAGTCATCCAGGTCATGGTAGTCTAAGCATCTTGGAGAGAAAGCAACTGGACTTCTTTAAGTTTACTGAAGATGTTTCATCTGAGAAGCTTCTTCAGCTGTAAAACCAGATGGTGGAGTGTGAGCTGGGACTCTCCATTAGAGAGAGACTTCACACCATCACTGCATCACCCAAGAACAACGGACTGACTTTAAACTCATGACAGTAGTATAAAAACTGGTCTCACAGCAGTTAGAGCTCTTTACCAACACAAAGAATGTTTTTGTGTTTTGACTACACAGACAGAAAATGTAAGTTTTGTGTAACGTCAGCTGCTCTGATGTTACACAGAATGAATATTTTGAATATGAATGCATGTAGTTTGCATGTGATGATCAAAATCATTGTTTATAATCCTGCTGTTGCTGATTTATTGATGGGGATATAATGAAGCTGCTGAGTAACTCCTTCACTCCTAACTGTGATATAAAATGAACAGTGAGTGGAAACGGGGTGTGGCATATGAATGGTTAACAATCGCCCCGCAGGTTGACTAATGTAGCATCTCCAAGCCCTAGTAAAGATTAACCTAGCATAAAGTCGTGGATGGCAGTTCAAGTAGTCTTGACTGTTGTCTTTTGTAAATAAGTATCAAATATGTTACAAAGCAGCAGTTACATGTTTTAGGAGTCTTTGTGAAGATCAGGAGTGTAAATCAAGCTAAATAAAGACAAATGAATACTGAGCATGTTTTCATTTTCTCAGAAATGAAAAGGAATCAAGCTCTAAATGATGTTTGTTATCTGATCAGAAACAATGAAGCTTTACCTTTCTTCCTGTGGTTCTTCGGGCTGATGACTCGAGCAGGGCCAACATTTCCTACTGAGCGCAGTAAAAAGTAAAATAAAATGAAGCGTTTAGATTGCAGCTTTACATGTTCCTGCTTGTTCGGTGATAATGGTATTCAATAGTTTGTGATAAAAAATATTTAAATCTGATTGAAGTTGGTGGAATTTGAATTTGTTTTCTGCATTTACCTAAAGCAGCTCATTTTGCTGCTGTTCCTGTCTTCTAGTCCAGAAACAAAGAGTTCAGTCAGCAGTATTTATGGACTCTACACACCTGAGTGCGTCTCAGTGTTGGAGTTTCAGTAAGCCCCGCCTCTTTTGTAGATAATAAATATATGTTGAGTATTTTAGCACGTTCATTCCTCTACTCGCCTCGACACAGCTGTTTGTAATGGGTGACCCATTTGTGATAGCAATAGACTTTGGGACTGCGTT
Source organism: Neolamprologus brichardi (assembly GCF_056152115.1). Lineage (NCBI taxonomy): Eukaryota > Metazoa > Chordata > Actinopteri > Cichliformes > Cichlidae > Neolamprologus > Neolamprologus brichardi. The sequence goes on along the minus strand of NC_142119.1, from coordinate 31,870,289 downwards.
CAGTGGATATGCCTTCAGTATGACCACCAGGCAGGCAGACAGTGATCCCCATTTGAAGTACTGGGGGGAAGAGTTTGGAGCGCAGACCCCAAAGACTCCGACCTGCATCCTCTTTGATGAACTTGAAGCTTTGGTTATAAAGCCAAACAGACCTATCTTAGAATGAGAGGTGATGAAGCCAGGAACAAGTTCTTCTTTGATTGCTTTAAGATGTGCCTCTATGGGAAGGTGAGATTGTTCTTCCTGTGAGGATCATTGTAAATTACCTGTTTTGTGCAGAATGCTCTCTGGTAAAATATAAAATTTTAAAAAAACTAACAGAATATATATGGCTAGTCTACATTTATTAATAAATAAATCTAACTTCAATATTTCTGACTCACACAGACAAAGTAAATAACATGAAAGAAGTAAGATCTTGTGAACCATCTACAGAAACTCAGCAGTGATCTGACAATTCAGGCTGCAAACGGGAAGCCCGTGACGGCACTGAAGGTGTTCACAGAAACTCTGAGGTACCTGAAGGACGACGCTCTGAGAACCATCGCAGAAAACACAGCAGGGAGGAAGTTCATAGCCTCTGACTTCACCTGGGTGCCGACTGTACCTGCCATCTGGGATCCTTCAGCAAACAGTTCATGAGAGAAGCTGCGACTCAGGTAACAATGAGAAGATAAAGAGGTGGGTGTCTTACAGTATGTCTCAAGTAAGGACTGTTTTTCTACCTTGCAGGCTGGTATTGTTCCTGAAGGAAAGGAAGACAGTTTGGTGATTGCACTGGAACCAGAGGCAGCCTCAGTGTGGTGTCGAAAGCTCCCAGCTGATGGTTTCATAGCAGAAAACCATGGAAACATAACCTTGGAGAAGACTCCAGGAACACAATATATAGTCGTTGATTGTGGAGGTACTGTATGAAACCTCATACGCCACTGTGATCCACTCTAAATGATGTGAATTAATTTGGAGCCTATTCATTTGGCTGCATGCACACAAACACCTCAGACTCTACACTTACACTTAGGACCAGAAATGTTTGGACAGTGATACAATTTTCATATTTTTGGCCACAACAGACCTGAAGTGAACCAGTGAGCATCCAGGTGAAGTGCAGACTTTATGTTGAGGTGTTGAACAGAAACATTACATTAACTGTTGAGGAATTACACGTTTTGAATAATTCACAGTCTCCTAATTCCTGGAAAGATGAGTGAAATCTTGAACAAAGTCACCTTCTTCTGAATCCTGAGCAGATCCTGAGTGGGTGACGTCTGACCCGTGGACATTACCACTGAATGAGTTTCTTCCACTGCGTTTGTTTACTGTAGTTGTCATTGTGGATGTTTCTTCATTTAGTTTGTTCTTCAGGGGTCAAATGAGGCTCCATTGGCTTCATATCAGCTCTAAAATGATCCTTTGAAACTCATGGGCTTCTTTCACAGGAAGTTTTGGCAATTTGAAATCTCTGTAATTCAGTGAATTAATCCAACCGCTCAACTTGTTGCTGAGAGCTTCCATCAGCTGCATCCTGATTATTTTTCAAGTCAGATTACACTTTTGTAGACAGAAGCTTCTCACCACTGGATTGTCTGAGGTCAGCCTATCAGATGGACTGTTTGAACAGGTGCTGTCAGTTTTCATCACTCCCTCTGTCACTGCAGGTGGAACCATCGACATCACAGTTCATGAAGTCCTGGATGGAGGAGCCCTGAAGGAGCTGCACAAGGCCTCAGGAAATGATTTGGGGGGACAAACTGTGGACAGGAAATTCAAAGAGTTCCTCAGAGAAATCTTCAGTCATGGTGTCTGGGATGAATATGAGAGAAGGTTTCCCAGTGAGGTTCAGAAAATAATGTATGAGTTCACACTTTTCAAAAGAAAAGATGACAATGTGGAGATGAGCTGCTCACCTAATCTGGGAAAACTGGCTCAGAAAAAGAAAGAAATAGAAAAGTTCTTTGAATCAGTGCAAGGTGCTTCCTGGGATGACGGATTCATCAATATCTCCAAAGAGAGAATGAGGTCTTTCTTTGCTGAGAGTCTGAAGGGCATCACTGACAGTCTCAGAGAAATCCTGAAGAAACATCTACACATCGAGTACATTCTGTTAGTGGGGAGCTACGCTGAAATCCCGATTCTACGGCAACATGTTATTGATCAGTTTGGTGATCAGTGTAAAGTCCTGTGTCCTTGTAGGCCCCAGGAAGCGATCCTGAGAGGAGCTGTGGAGTTTGGAAGAAACCCAGCAGTGGTGGCATCTCGAAAATCTGCCTTTACGTACGGGTTTGCTGTAGCTGAGAAGTTTGACCCATCCAAGCACAGGGAAGACAAGAAATTCATATCTACAGGTGGTGTGTGGTGTGAAGACATTTTTGAGAAACTGGCGGACGTTGATGAGGATGTTGGTTGGGATGAAACCAGAAAACACGTCTTAAGTCCAACTAGACCAGATCAGACTGAGGTGACTTTGACATTTTATCGCACAGAGAGTGAACATCCAGAATATGTCAGTGATGAGGGAGTAAAGCTCATTGGTTTCTTTGCGGTTAGCATGCCCGACACCACACGTGGCCGAAATCATTTCATCAAACTGAAAATCTAATTTGGTTTCACAGAAAAGACAGCCACAGCTACTGACATTGATTCAGGGCTAGAACAATCAATCAAGCTCGACTTTATGACTAAATCATAAAGAAAAATTAGACTAATTCTTCTAACGTGAATCCTTCAAGCACCTGATCACAGGCAGAGACTTACTGAAGGTTTCATCCACTGGAACATAACCCGAGGAACCATGATGGACACTGACCTTCAGTTATGACATATTGTACTTTATTGTAGTTTTATTTGCTGATGACCAAATATCATATTTATGGTTTTAAGCCAGTTTGTTTTATGTACTCTAATTAATCTTAAAGTGATATTAAAGTGTTTATGTTGTTATGATGCAGAGTGAAGGAAGTGGAAGCTAAATTCAACACAAACCGTTTCATTCACTGAGGTGTTTTGTGTCAGTGCTGCGGTAAATAATTACTGGCGCTTACTGGGAAAAATGGTTTTGATTGTTTGGTGTGTGGTGAGTGTTGATCAAAAAATAAACAGCACAGAAATATAAGAAAATTACACATCGATGCAGGAAATGCTCAGTTTCCCTCTTGTATCAACTGAAAAAAGCACTATGTATTATATACTTGGATTAAATATGTGATCTGCATGAACTCTTTGTAAAACTGAATCTTTGAATAGCAGCAGCCAAAGGGAAACACTGATGTCACGTCATTACTTCATGTTTGAGTAACTGTTTTACTGGCCAGACTGCAGCAATCTAAGCAGTAATTATTCAGGAATAACCTGAACCTTGAACCTTTTCTGTGCTCTAAAATAAATCACTTTTTATATAAAGTCCAATGTGTAATTACCTCCATGGATCAGACATACACACAGACTTTATTAACCCCACACAGGGAAAGTTCACATGTTACAGCAGCACAAGGGTCGGCAAGAAAAGGGAATTAGAGATATAATAGAAAGAAAGTGAAAAAATTAATGATTAAGCAAAAATACTGCACCAACGAAAAAGACAGAAAAAACTATACAAGAGCAATCTCTACTATTTACAAATGATTTCTATATATGTGACCTTTGTGTAATGCCTCAGGTTGTTTTTAAATGAACGAACGGGTCAGTTTTGTGGCAACAGCCCTTTTTATTCAGCTTCTGCATTTATGACAAAGGCCAGCAAAGTGAATGGTTCATTCTCGTGATCAGCGTGAGCCCTCTACGAATCCTCCATTACGCTGAAGATTAACCACAATTAATAATCAATGCAGGGTGACATTTGCGACAGTAGGTGGTGCCATTGTCCTCTTTAGCAGGATTTAACTTTTTTAACTATCTTACATACACCCCCCCTTAAATCCTGCTAAATTGGAGCATAACAAATAAGAAAACTAAAACATTCAATGCACAGAAATATTACCCTGATTCAGATGAATCAGGGTAATATGAAAATGACACGCTGACAGGAAACAAAAGGTCCAAATGAATTAAACATTATTTTACTTTCAGAAAAGGAAAAAAACGAAAACAAATATTAAATTATAAATACTTTAAATATTAACTGATTTATTGTATATGAGGGATTATATAAAAATCCAGACTGTCAGTGTGGATCCACATTTTGTTGTTTTTATTTAAAATGACATATAACCTTCAGATATATTAACTGGACATAATTCATCAGCTGAGCTGCACTGTTGCTGAGCGTCCAGCAGAGGGCAGAGCAGGGCTGATGAAACAGCAGAAGCAAAGAGCAGCAAATCAAATCAAATCAAATCAAATCACTTTTATTGTCACATCACATGTGCAGGTACACTATATATATATATATATATATATATATATATATATATATTTATATATATATATATATATATATTTATATATATATATATATATATATATTTATATATATATATATATAATAGTATATGCATTACTGGATGTACATTACTGGACAGCAATGAGCTCCATCAGTCTCACACATCCATCATCAGCCTGCACTCTTTGATTTATGTTATCAGTGACAGTTTGATTCCATCAGAGCCGAAGATGTATGGCGTTGACCTGAAATCACACTGACTCTAATATTTTATGTTCATCAATGAGTTGAAGTATGAACATTTGCTACTTTCACTTGTACCAGACAAATGTTAAATGTTTGTAAAGGTTTCATATCAGCAGTGTTGGTCAAGTTACTTGAAAAAAGTAATCAGTAACTAATTACTGATTACTTCCAGAAAAAAGTAATCCCATTACTTTACTAATTACTTATTTTCAAAAGTAATTAGTTACTTAGTTACTTTTTAAAACATGATTTATCCCCTGAATAGGTGATAAAGCGATAGATCTTTCAGCCCAATTTTACTTTTTCTACATAATCCATCATACAAAATGTAATCAAATGGAAAAGTCTCTTTTTAAAACTTGTTTTATTAGTTTTAATCTTTTAACTTTATGCATCAAGCAAACATTTAATTATCTGCAACATTCTCTGACTGGAAGGAATTTGTTTAACATTTAAACCTATTTTCTGCACATTCCAGCACATAAAATAAAATATTTTTTTGTGTGTTTACACTCAGTCTTTCAAATAGATGCAAGTAAAACACAGCAGAAAATAAATAAAGTCAAAGACTAGCGGTCCTGTTGCTCTATTTTCACCTGTAAAGCAGGAGTAAGTTAGGCGGAGGTTTACCCTGGTGCAGGTGTGCCGCAGCGGTCAGTGGAAGAATCCGCGAGTTTCTCTGTGAATTTCACATTACGTCGTTGTGCACTCGGTGCTTGCTTGGAAGTTTAGGGGTTTTTTCGCTGTAAAAAGAAGTTTTCTTCCCACGCAGTGAACAGCGGACACTAATGTTTTTGTCACTTTTTATGGAATCAAACTCAAAGTAAGGTCAGTACTTCCACGCTTTAAACGCTGCACGCTCATACTCTCTCTGCACTCGATATATGATCCATTGTTGATCTGCACACAGCTGTTGTCACGAACGTCGCACTCGCTTACGTCACTGTCAAGAGACATTCTCGCAAAAAAATCACGGTTTTAGTAACGCAGTAACGCAGCGTTCCTACGGAAACGTAACAGTAATCTAATTACCTTTTTTGCCATAGTAATCCCTTACTTTACTCGTTCCTTGAAAAAAGTAACGTGTTATTTGTAACACGTTACTGCCCATCTCTGCATATCAGTGTCATTAATGTGTGTCGAGGTTTGATTCTGTGATTTCCCAGCAGTGACTCGGGTCTCTGCATCAGCTGTTTGAATCTTTACACGTGTTCGTGATCCTTTAGTGAGCAGCAGAGCTGTCATCAAATAATTGTGTTTGGATGTTGAAATCCCCATAAACAGACTTGTTGTTTTGATGTATTAAATCTTTTATATATATCCACTCCTTAAATGTTTCCATGTTTGAAGCTGCTCTTCTTTCACGTCTTTTCACACTAGTTTATATAATTATACACTATTTTAAATTTTTGTCCACAAACAAAGCCACACCCCCTCCATCTCACTGTAGGTCATATCTGTGCATTTCCACATCCACGGATATATATCAGATATATATTCTGTTATGAAAGCCGGCTTATACTCTACTATAAACGTGTTATTAGCGTGTTATTGCCATGTCCTTCGGTGTAACAGCAGCATGTTACTGAGGTGATGTCCTGGAGCGGCTCTCCTGTGTGTCACAGCGTGTGCTCCCATTGGTTAAATTACATGTTGCTGTCATGTTTCATGCGTCATGCTTCAGCTGCGTTGTTGTGCTGTCTTTGTTCGTTGCAGTTTGTGGCTTGTTTCTAGTTTCTAATCACATGACCATCATTAACATTCGTAGAGATCCTTGATGAGTCTGATCTCCAGCACTCTCCTCTGCTTCTCTGCTTATTTTGATAAATATTTTACAGTTTGTTGTGTAGGCCTTTTGACTTTTCCCTTCCTCGGTTGTCTCAGCGTTGTGGTTGGTTAGATGGACGTTTTCATTTTCTCCCTGCTTCATTAGCAGTGTTGTGAAGGTTACTTTTAAAATGTATTCCACTACAGATTACAGATTATATTTACCAAAAATGGATTCTGTAACGTATTCCATTACGATACTCAATGAGAGTAACGTATTCTGAATACTTTGGATTACTTCATATATTATCATGCTTTTTACAACTACACGAATGTCCTATTGCTGTGTGATTTATTACTGTTACTGAAGGTTACTCTCCATACCAACACCAACTAGATGTTTAAATCTTAATATAAATGAGTAACAGTAGGTGGACATTAGGTAAGGCTGCACTTTTTGCAGCGATCTCGCTCACAGACACATAACGAGTATGGCAGTCCATTCTCCCTGCAGCATGGACTACACTGCCCATCAGGCTACATTCTTTAGGGCAGGGGTCAGCAACCTTTAAGACCCAAAGAGCCATTTGGACTCGGTTTCCACGCAAAAGAAAACACTGGGAGCCGCAAATACTTTTTAACATCTAAAATGAAGATAACACTGTATATATTGTTTTCTTTTTTACCTTTATGCTTTGTGTGAACAACTAAGGTGTGTTGCTTATGAAATCCATGAAGTGCTACAAAGAAAATTACATTTTATTTATGTAATGAACACATTTTGAACTCTTAAAGAAATATAACAAAAGGAAAGACACCCAGCTGAACTAAAATGATCCAGCAAACAAAAACTGTTGTGAGCCGCCACCCTTATATCGCCTTTGTGCTTTTGGAGCCTTGACCTGACTTTTAAAAAATAATTGGAAAAAAGCACTATGCTGCTGAAAGATGAAAAATAGATATTTACAAAATTCTGCCTAAATATGTATTTTACCAGGTTAATGTGTGTGGTGGGGCGTGGCCTGCATCGCCGCTGCAGGGGAGGCGGACGCACCTGAGCGGCACCTGCAATCATGCCTCGCCGCCTTTACGTCTGTGCTCTCTGTGGCTGTATCCCAATCCAGGGTCTGCAGCCATAAAGGCCGCATTTTAAGGCCGATTACGTCACAGCGACGCGACGAAGGCTGTCCCAATTCAAAGGCTGCTCGAAATGCAACCCTCAAATGCGTCCTTCATTTCCCTGAATTTTAAGGGCGTGGCGGTGTAGACTTCGTGGCCCAACATATCCCAGAATGCATAGCGCGGCGGTGGATGTGGATGATTTTGCCGAAAAAAAACAGCAAATGAGGGGCGCCCGAAGAGTAAACTTTAAGTAAGTACTGAATATGATGTCACTTATTTATGTGCAAATGTTTAATAACGAAGAACATTAAAACATTCCTGTTGGCCACATGTCGGCAAAGTTATGTGACATTAGTGACGTTTGTACTAACTTGGTTTTAAAGCCTTTACTTTAAAATATACGCCGTTCAATAGCTGAGCTTAATCAGAGAATGATCAAAGCTCATGTAGAAACAAACAAACAAATGAACAAAAGATTTTCTCCTTCATTTCTGTCAAACAAAGCTGTATGAGACGTTTCCAGTTGTTAGTATCATGGTTGCTAGGCAACCTGGGCAGCGCGACGGAGGCTAGACCGTCCCATTTCACAAGCCTCACACTTCCGGCCTTAGCGGTCTTTAAGTACGCGGCCCTTGAGGATCGTTGAGGCTGCGTACTTTAAGGCTGCAGATCCTGAATTGGGATACAGCCTATGCTGTTGTGTTGGTGTGTGTCAGGCTGTGAGCTGCAAAGCTACAGCCGGCTGTATGTGGCAGCAACTGTGTGTGAAAAGTGGTCAATAAAGAGATGCTGAAAAGCGTGTTCATGCAAACATCGTCGGGTCTGCCGTGATATGTTTACAATGGGACTTCTGCTCCTGAACCTCTGAACCCCCTGAACAGCAGGACTGTAAGCTGTCATCTGTCAGGCATGAGCGGTGTTTGTTTTTAACACAGTTCACGGTGGAGAACAGCTGCTGACATAATGTGGATCCGAAGATCTATAACTGGCCTACCTGGGGTTGAAAGTCTCGATAAATGCACGGCGTGTCGGCGGGTACACCGGCTTCCGTGAGTGTGACGCTTATTTTGAGCAATGAAAAAAATAATAAAATATTTTCTTTTTATATTTCAATATCACAATAGTCTTCCAATGTAGACCTACAAGTTAAAAAAAAGAACTAACATAAATAAAATACACTTCAGCTAAATACTTGTTTATTACTCATTTATTTTCCCAAACGCAGAGCCGCACCATAAGGACTAAAGAGCCGCATCCGCAGGTTGCCGACCCCTGCTTTGGACGATGCCTGTAACACTCTGCCTGTTGCCTTCATATTAAATAATTTTGGAATAATAATTTTTAAAAATAAATGGGCAGCACGGTGGTTAGCACTGTTGCCGCACAGCAAGAAGGTCCTGAGCTCAATTCCACCATCAGGCCGGGGTCTTTCTGTGTGGAGTTTGCATGTTCTCCCCGTGTTTGCGTGGGTTCCCTCCGGGTACTCCGGCTTCCTCCCACCTTCCAAAGACATGCAGTTTGTGGGGATAGGTTAATTGGATAATCCAAATTGCCACTAGGTGTGAATGTGCGAATGAGTGTGAGTGCGAATGGTTGTCTGTCCCTGTGTGTTGGCCCTGCGACAGACTGGCGACCTGTCCAGGGTGTACCCCGCCTCTCGCCCTATGACAGCTGGGATAGGCTCCAGCGCCCCCCGCGACCCTGCAAAGGATAAGCGGAAGCGAATGGATGGATGGATGGAATTTTTAAAAATATTTCTTTGAATCATTATGTGGGCCGCAAGTAGAGGTGACATGGGCCGCGAGATTGAGACACAGACATTAGAGCCTCTTAATGCGGGTTTTGTTTGGGTTTCCATCCGCGTGGAAACCAAAAATAGAGAGGGCATAGCGAACATATGAAACCGGAAAATACCACCATGTAATCCATTTATTTCAGCAAAGTAACTGTATTCTAAGTACCACCTTTTTAAACGGTAACTGTAACGGAATACAGTTTCTCATATTTTGTATTTTAAATACGTAACGGCGGTACATGTGCTCTGTTACTCCCCAACATTCATTAGTGTTCATTAGTGAATTCTCGCAGTGACATTTGAAGATTTTATTTTATTTTTCATTACATTTAATCAAATGTTTTTTCACATGAGATTAAATATTCAAGAAATTGTGACGTTCCAAACACAAACATGGCACGAAGAATGAACCTGCACAGTAATCTGGATTACAGCTGAATTATCATCAGGCCCTGAAACGTCTCCTCCATTTGTCATGTTCGCCATCATCAGACTAGAGAAACAACAGCGTTCTGTGGGTTTGATGATGCTGGATGATTCAATTTACATCGAGCTGTAACTGGAAGCATCGGATTCACTTAATGAAGCTTTAAAAGGTGCTGAGCAGCAGGGGGCGCTGCTGAGCTTTCCTGTCCTCGGACTGATGGACAGTGAGGGAGCAGGCTGGTCCCCACAGAGCAGTGTGGCAGCGAGCGCTGCGACACTGCCACTCTTCTCCTGTCACACACCTGCTGGGCCAGAGGTTCAGGTTAAAAATCAGCACATCAAACATCAAAGTGTCGAGTTCACGACAAATACGTGGCGAGCAGTGAGAAGCTGCTCAGGTGACCCTCAGGTGACCCTCAGGAAGCTCAGCAGGAGACTCGACACGGGCTGGTGTCGAGTGCTTTTCAGGTGAAGTCTTTCTGTCTGCTTCTACCAGACAGGGGAAGGACGTTAATGCATCACCTGGTGCATCACCTGTGACCTGCTGGAGGTTCAAAAGGTTTCGACAGGACGTCACCAAGTGTTCGTGCTCACAAAATGGAGGCCAGTGACTGTCGGTGATGTCATCGATGACCTCACAGACGTGTCACAGACTGCTGCTGTCCGTCAGCATTAACGCTCTGACGCTTCCATTTGAAATGAAACGATTTCTCTTTTTCACATTTCCCAAACGGGAAAATTAACTCCGACTTTGATCCCGACCACGACTGCAGATCAGCCCCCTCCTCCACCCTCCTCCACACCCCCAGAGTCAGAGAAATGAGGGGAAGCTGTTTTTTGCCGGCACACAGACAGTGTTTGAACAGACGTCTGGTGACCTCATTTCCACCTGAGGAAGAACAGGTCAGCGTGTGAGGAAGACGTCGCTGCGGTCGCTCTCCTTTAGAAGTCCGGGTCATCAGCGCCAGCTCTGATTCACGTCAGTGTGAAAGGGTGAAACCACACGCTGGACCTGTCTGAGCTGCAGGGCCTGGGTCTGTGCTGTTTGTGGTGAAAGTGCTGGCGCGTGTCCTTAAAGCAGTGCTGCCTGGCGTGCTGATGCAGGCGCAAACAGAGAGTGATGAGGGGGAGGGTGGGGGAGGGAGGGGAGGTCTGTCTCTAAAATGAGCTTTCATGGTTTTTAATGAAGCTCGGAGGACTTAATCAAAGCTCTCGCTGAGCCCCCGGAGTGTCCAACACTTCATTACTGCAGAGCGACAGTTTGAGGCTGGGTCACGTCCTCGCTCTCTCTCATCATCCGCTCGCTCACTCGGGTGTGCTCTGGGGGAGGAGACGTGCTGCTTCACGTCTCCACGCTCGGGCTCAGGACTCAGAGTCAGCACAGGTGCGCAGACACACCTGTGCTGACTCTGAGTCCTGAGCACTCTCACGGCCCTGCTTCACCTGGATGAGTGTAAATGTGAGGAGGTGAACATCTGCTGATGCTGGGAAACAGCTGCAGTTACAAACAATTCCAGAATGCAACCTGCTGATAGGCCAGAGCGAACAGAGTGACCTCGGGGGTCATTTTCAGGATGACTCAACGACAGCAGAGACGTTACAGGCGAGCAAAACCCAGAGATCAGTCCGAGAATCTGACCGAGCACAGAGAGCAGCGGCATGAAAACCGTTTCCTGTGAGTCAGAGCAGAAACACGAAGCTGGTGGGGAAATGGGCGGGGCCAGTTTCTGTCAATTATGTGTGTGTAACCTGAATCAGTTTCTCAGCCGTGTTACATCCACGAGGCTGAGAACAAACCTGCAGCTCCTCTAACATCCAGCAGAGGCAGCGGGGAGTCAGTCTCCACAGACTCCCATGTTGACACAAACATGTTTACAGCCTGACACACAAACTGTTTGGTCTCTTTACAGGGTCTCATTTCCTGCTTCATAACACCTGAACGAAGGAGGGGAGGGGGGGTTGTCTCTATAACTCACCTGTTTAACCTGCAGTAAGGCTTCGGTCAGATTTACGCTCACAGTCACAGCAGCATCTGGAAGCTGTGGGCTGGACCTCTGGACCATGTTTGTGCTGTTGGAGCCTTTTGTAGCATTGTAATGGTGTCATGTGACCAATAATATGGCTGTGAGGTCATCACCAAGAGAAACTCTAGCTTTCTGATTGGATGTTACTGAGCTTCCTCCTATGAAAGGTGCTTGATGTTTTGGGGAGTAAATGAAGCCGCAGCCGAGCAGCAGAGGTCAAAGGTATCGGACCTGATCCCAAACAAACCTGTCGGTTAATCTGTGAAGAATCAAAGCGTGTTTCCGAGGGGCGGTCCTGATTTAAGGGTAAAATGCGCCACTCGCTCCGAGCTTTTATGCCTGCTCTTCTCGTTGTGCCAAAACGCAGCTTCCTGTTGGAGGACAACGACACAAACATGCGAGCCCTGGGATCCATCTAATCCCTGAGTCAGGGCTGCTGTCAGCTGTCCGGCAGATTGACGGGGGTCACGCTCGCTGCTCTCTGGGACGGACAGGTCGAGCTCTCTGCTGCACTGAGGTCAGCAGTCAGAGGGTCCCGCACGAAGCCACAGGAAGTGACCTCAGCGAGAGGCCCCGTCCGCTCTGCTGTCCGGGATGAGCTACAGGGCCATCTGGCTAAACCTCCGTCCCTGGAGTCCTGGTCCTCCATCCCTCCATCAGCTCTGCTCCATACTCACCAGCCTGCACAGGAGGCCAACTCATCTCAGATTTATGAGCCCCTCCTCTCTCCCCCTCCCCTCCCCCCCCCGAATTGGAACATCCCCCCGGCTGTGACACGGCCGGCGTGTTTGTCTGTTTGCTTCATCATGCCAGGTTTCTCAATCAGTCCAAAGATCCTCGATGGCGCCTCGGAGGAAGGCTGCAGGGAGGATCTGCCTGCTGTTCGCGCTCTCTCCGCCACCTCATTATCATCCCTGCCCGCCACTGCAGCGTGATCATCCTCCACCCTGTACACAGAGGGCCTTCTTCTCCTTTCCTTTCCTTGAAGGTGGGATAATGACCCGGCAGATCAGATCAGCTATTAATCCCACTACAGAAAGTCTTTCATTCGTCCTCGCAGGCACCCAAATTTTCCAGAGTATCTTTAATCCAGACCGAGAACAGATGTTCGGATCAGCGCTGCCCAGGATCAAAGATGTGACACACGGGCCCGCTGGCGCCCGCTCACTAACCCGACAGGAAGTCTGAAGGGGAACGGAGGAACGAGCTGGCGTGTGGACCTGTCAGAAACTCCTCCTCCGTGAGAGGAGAACCTCTCCTGGGTTCTCCTTCTGACTCTGGAGAACGTCACAGTTCTCTGAAGATGAGATCATGTGACCCGCTGGGGTGAGACATCAGCGTGATGAAGGTAACTGCTTCACTGTGTTTCTCTTTAGGTTTCTCTTCAGCTCTGTAGCCAGGCTGACAAACAGTCAGAGCTCTTTTGAGCCAACCATCCCTTTAACGTTAACTAGTGATGACTTCATGAACTTCTTCACAAATAAAATTGTTATCATTAGAGAAAAAATGACCAATAATCATCCCACAGATGTAATATTATCTACAGTTACTCTTAGTACCATTGATGTTAAGTTAGACTCTTTTTCTCTAATCGATCTTTCTGAGTTAACTTCAATAATTACTTCCTCCAAACCATCAACGTGTCTTTTAGACCCCATTCCTACAAAACTGCTCAAAGAAGTCCTGCCATTATTTAATTCTTTGATCTTAAATATGATCAACCTATCTCTAATAATCGGCTATGTACCACAGGCCTTCAAGGTGGCTGCAGTTAAACCTTTACTCAAAAAGCCATCTCTAGACCCAGCAGTCTTAGCTAATTATAGGCCAATCTCCAACCTTCCTTTCATATCAAACATCCTTGAAAGAGTAGTTGTCAAACAGCTAACAGATCATCTGCAGAGGAATGGTTTATTTGAAGAGTTTCAGTCAGGTTTCAGAGTTTATCACAGCACAGAAACAGCTTTAGTGAAGGTTACAAATGATCTTCTTATGGCCTCTGACAGTGGACTCATCTCTGTGCTTGTCCTGCTAGACCTTAGTGCAGCGTTCGATACTGTTGACCATAATATCCTATTAGAGCGATTAGAACATGCTGTAGGTATTACAGGTATTGCACTGCAGTGGTTTGTATCATATCTATCTAATAGACTCCAATTTGTGCATGTAAATGGAGAGTCCATCCAGTGACTTTCTACCAGGATATGTCCTTCAACGCACATATTAAACAAATATGTAAGACTGCTTTCTTCCATTTGCGCAACATCTCTAAAATTAGAAATATCCTGTCTCAGAGTGACGCTGAAAAACTAGTTCATGCATTTATTACTTCCAGGCTGGACTACTGTAATTCATTATTATCAGGAAGTCCTAAAAACTCCCTGAAAAGCCTTCAGCTAATCCAAAATGCTGCAGAAAGAGTACTGACAGGGACTAGAAAGAGAGAGCATATTTCTCCTGTTTTGGCTTCCCTTCATTGGCTTCCTGTTAAATCCAGAATTCAAAATCCTGCTCCTCACATACAAGGTCTTAAATAATCAGGCCCCATCTTATCTTAATGACCTTGTAGTACCATATCACCCTATTAGAGCACTCCGCTCCCGCTCTGCAGGCCTACTTGTTGTTCCTAGAGTATTTAAAGTAGAATGGGAGGCAGAGCCTTCAGTTTTCAGGCCCCTCTTCTGTGGAACCAGCTTCCAGTTTGGATTCGGGAGACAGACACTATCTCTACTTTTAAGATTAGGCTTCAAACTTTCCTTTTTGCTAAAGCATATAGTTAGGGCTGGACCAGGTGACCCTGAATCCTCCCTTAGTTATGCTGCAATAGATGTAGGCTGCCGGGGGATTCCCATGATGCATTGAGTTTTTCCTTTCCAGTCACCTTTCTCACTCACTATGTATTAATAGACCTCTCTGTATTGAATCATATCTGTTATTAACCTCTGTCTCTCTTCCACAGCATGTCTTTATCCTGTCTTCCTTCTCTCTCCCCAGCCAATCACAGCAGATGGCCCCGCCCCTCCCTGAGCCTGGTTCTGCTGGAGGTTTCTTCCTGTTGAAAGGGAGTTTTTCCTTCCCACTGTCGCCAAAGTGCTTGCTCATAGGGGGTCATATGATTGTTGGGTTTTTCTCTGTAACTATTATTCTAGGCTCTACCTTACAATATAAAGCTCCTTGAGGCGACTGTTGTTGTGATTTGGCGTTGTGTAAATAAAATTGAATTGAATTGTGTTTTCACTGTTTACTGTCCAACAAAGGAGGAAAGAGTTTGATATGATCGGAGCAGTCACCTGATGGTGACATCATGACCGCAGCCTGACCTGTTGCAGCTCACACATATATGACATCATCACGACATCATGAAGTGTAAATAACAGCAGCTGATGATCGCACTGAACATTTTCAGTTTAAACTTAAGAAGCGAGGACTCGCGTCCAGCAAACGTCACCATTGTCTCCTGTGTTTGTCGTTCCGATCTTTAAATAAAGTTCTGGTTCTGAGTCAGTCTGCTGGGTCACAGGAAGTGACACATTTGACATTTCATTATTTTAAAGCGCTGAGGTTGAAGGTGCAGACAGGTGTGTTTCACAGGTATGATCACCTGTCACACACGCACACATGGTCAGGTGAAGCAGAATCTGAGGGAGGTTCCTCTGAGCTGCAGACGGAACATGGAGAACGTGAGGAGAACGTTCTGTACTGTAAGAACAGGTGTGCTGAACCCCCTGCACAGACAGCCTGAACATCTCCTCGAGCTCAGACCGACTGCTGAGAGTTCATGTTTTATGAAACCTGAATATTTGATCATGAGCCCTGCTCCACCTGTCCCCCACTGAGGGGTGGGGGACAGGTGGAGCAGGGCTCATTGTTCATCATCAAATATCAGTCTACCCTCGTCAACGCAGCGTTGGCGTGATTCCTGTGAGCCATGCCTCCAGCACCCCGCTCCCTCCCTTAACGTGACGCTCCACCTGCACCAGCCTTCTGCCTGTTCAGTGGCTTCACCTGTGGAGGATCAGAGGAGGTGGAGCTCACAGATCTGTTAACAACTTATTCATCCTCCGTCACCCCGAGTCAGGCAGAGGAAACGATGTCCTCTCTGCTCTAACACTGACCTCAGTACAGCTCTGAGTCTTACCTGAACTCACCTGTTTGAAGCAGGACGTGTGCGGCTCCATCATGTAGCATCGCGCTCCATTATGTAGCATCGCGCTCCATCATGTAGCATCGCGCTCCATCATGTAGCATCGCGCTCCATCAGCGGTGTCCCAGCTCGGAGAGCGTCACCTCGGTGGCACGTGGAGCTCGGTCTTCAGCTCGTCTCTGTGCTCGGTGTGTAGCACTGCAGGGTTTGGATGCAGACACACTCGCCTCAGAGAGTGGAAACTGTTCCCTCTCCCAGTCCTCCTATGTTTCGTGAAACTGTGACGTTAGCAGGTCAGCAGTGAAGGTGAACTCATCACAGGTGCACTTCCTGTGACAGCAGGAAGCGCAGACCCCTCCTCCCTGACAGGAAGTCAGAGATCGGGTCTGATGATGTTTGCAGAGGCAGTGAATCCAGAGCAGTGACCTCACACTTCAATCCTGAGCTTCACTAAGTAAAACCATCATCATTACCGGCCAATCAGAGCAGGGCAGGAAGTGCGTGTCCTGGGAGGACGGGGGAGCATTAGTCATGTCGCCGCTGACAGCAGTGATTTATGCTCTGTGATGACAGCGGGCTATTAGCGCTCCCCAAACGCAGAAACACAAACACGCCGCCGCTGCTGATGGAGAACATCGCTGCACAGTAACATCACAGCCAGGCGTCCACATACTTGTGGTCAGGTGACCTGAGATGCACGGTCTTCCTGTTTGTTTCCGTGGTAATGGATCCTATTACAACCCCCACCCCCACCAGTCAAACATTATCATGAGGTAAACAAACTGCAAGTGGAGATTCAGACGTTAGACGGATCCTGACTGTGGAGTCCGGCCTTCATTAAACATCATCAAACATCAAAACACGGCTCGCTAACGAGGACGGCGTTTTAAAGAATGAAAGGAAACGAGCACGCGCAGACCTCCAACTGACACACAGCAGGAGAGGAGCGGGTGGAGACATCTCAGTGACAGGTATACCTGCAGCTACGTCTGCAAGCTCCACCCTGTCAGCTACAGGTATACCTGCAACTACTGAGCTGAACTCTCATCAGCAGCTCACAGAGTAACGAGGAAAGAAATCAGATTACTTGATTACTCTGACACCAAACATCTGGCTCGCCAGCTCAGACTGGAGCTGATCACAGATCAGTTTAACCTGGCACGTGGGAAGCAGCTTCCTCCAGCTGTTAATCAGCTGACAGCTCACTTCCTGCTGGCTCCTGAACACACCTGTGCAACACGTTTCACCTGTTTTACACACAAGCTGAACTGATGTCTGTCACAGATCCATCTACCTGCTGCTCTGTGATTGGCCTGCACACCACACCTGTAAACACCACACACAGATCACAGGTACCCGTGCTGATGATTTTCACTGAGAGGAAACAGCTGACACGGTGAGGGTGGAGCCACGCTGAAGTCACAGGTGTGTGCGCTCTGTGAGGCAGACAGGTCTGTCCACGTCCCTGTGATACCCACCACACACGAATCATAGTTGTCATCATCATCATCATCTCCATCTAGCTGCAGCTATAACCACAGTAAATGTCAGAAGGCTGTGGCGAGGGCGAGCAGCTTCAAACAAATGCTCCTCTGCCAGGAAGCTGAAGCTGTATTATGTTCATTAACCTCCCACTCTGTTAGTAAACGCTCTCATCCTCCTCTGATGTTGGGGCGGCAGGCAGGTCGCTCTAATTATCCCCCTGCAGCGCCGCGCTCCTCTGCTAATTATCTAAAGTGATGTGATGAAGTGGATGTAATCACCTGCAGAGCTGCCGGCTCTCTGACCCACATCCCCGCCTCAAAATATTCATTATCGAATTACAGGCGGCACCTCGGGACCGTTAATCTGCTGCCAACGCTCGGCCGTAAACTCCGCCCTCACAGACGTTTACGGCCGAGCGGCTCGAGTGCAGCCAACACACATCTGCACCAGCCCTGAATGCTGCTCTACCACACAGCTCACAGCCTCATGTTACAAAAGGCCCAACAGTCTTTTCCTGAAGCTGGTGTAAGAGTCCAAACCTCTGTGTGACAAACACGACTCTTCAGTGACGACTCTGTGCTTACAGCCCACACCTGTGTCCGACACAGAAGACCCAGCACCTACACCTGAGGGACTCCACCCTGAGGCCAGTCTGTGATGGAGCGCACGTTTCTGAAACTCTCTCTCACACACAGAGTGTAAATAAAAAAAAAACAGATGCAGGTGTGACACTGATAACATGAATATCAACGTTGGCTGTATCCCAATTCAGGATCTACAGCCTTAAAGTACGCAGCCTCAACGATCCTCAAGGGCCGCGTACTTAAAGACCGCTAAGGCCGAAAGTGCGAGGCTTGTGAAATGGGACAGTCTAGCCTCCGTTGTGCCGCCCAGGTTGCCTAGCAACCATGATACTAACAGCTGGAAACGTTTCATACAGCTTTGTTTGACAGAAATGAAGGAGAAAATCTTCTGTTCATTTGTTTGTTTGTTTCTACATGAGCTTTGATCATTCTCTGTAAGATTAAGGTCAGCTATTGGACGGCGTATATTTTAAAGTAAAGGCTTTAAAACCAAGTTAGTACAAACGTCACTAATCTCACATAACTTTGCTGACATGTGGCCAACAGTAATGTTTTAATGTTCTTCGTTATTAAACATTTGCACATAAATAAGTGACATCATATTTAGTACTTAGTTTCCTAAGTTACTCTTCGGGCGCCCCTCATCCGCCGTTTTTTTTCGGCAAAATTATCCACACCCACCACCGCGCTATGCATTCTGGGATATGTTGGGGCACGAAGTCTACACCACCACGTCCTTAAAATTCAGGGAAACGAAGGACGCATTTGAGGGTTGCATTTCGAGCAGCCTTTGACTTGGGACAGCCTTCGTCGCGTCGCTGTGACGTAATCGGCCTTAAAATGCGGCCTTTATGGCTGCAGACCCTGAATTGGGACACAGCCATTGTGTGTCTGTGTGTGTCACGTTTGTAAAGTAAAAGCATGCTGTATTTTCCTCGCTATAAGGTGCACTTAAAATCCATTTATCAAAAATCATCAGTGCTCCTTATGTATGAATTCTGGTTGTGCTTACTGACCTCGATCCGATTTTATGTGCTACACGACGCTCAAAAATGTTTCAGTGCGACTTTGGTAAGCTACAAAGCCGCAAGTCTTGATGGATTGTTGAAGCATTACGGCTACCGTAGTCAGGCGCCTCACAGAGTAATCTGGCATCACTGAGAGTTACAAACTGTCTAAATTCTTTCGTCTTCAATAAAATGATCAGTGTTGCTGCTTTACCAGGTGTAACAATTAAGTTTAACATCCAGGCATCCATGAAAACATAATTTATTACATTTAACAGAGTTAGAAGTTAGCAGGAAGTTAGCTCGCTAGCTTCCTGCTAAACATGATATAGCATGTTCTGACTGAGAGATTTCTGAGAAATTCAAACGTACAGCTCTGCTACCACTTCCAACATAAACGAAGACAGAAAACTAAACAGCAGTGACGTTTGCAGGGTTACTGAAGTTGGGCTAGCTGGTATATAATGATGTGCTACGTGATCGCTAGCTACACAGCTATGTTAGCATAGCATAAACAGAGTGAAGCTGGAGGATTTTTCTACTTTTTTCTACTCGATAAAAGTTAACGTGAGGCTTCCTGATGGTTAGAGACAAATGTAATCGCATGGCAGGATGCTGTAAACGGACCAAACTTCAGTCAGGAGAACAACTGAGATAATCCATCCACAATACGAGGTTAGTCATTAATATACTGCAACAACATGGGAATAGAGCAGCTGTGAGAGAATTCAGCATTAATCAATCAATGGTACAGAAGTGGAGGAAGCAAGAAGAATGAGCTGAGTAAAGTTTGACTTATCTGACTGTTTTGTTTCGCTTAATGCTCCTTGTAAATAGACAAATATGGTACTTTAGACAGCACCTTTCAGAATCAGAGGTCATGACACTATCATAAATGCATCAGGTCTGCTCTACTTAAAAGCTTTTTGTAGCTGCTTTCTGAAGGTTAATGTTAAAATGGGACTTAGATCAATTACTTTAAAACAGGAGTTAAATGAGCTCCTCTGTTTGAGCGAGTCAGCAGTGTCGCTGTGACAACCTGTCAAGCCTTTATAGTTTGGACAGGTCCTGAGCAAGGCAACGAAAACTAACGAAATAACGAAAACTAGAAGTGAAAAAACATTTTCGTTAACGGAAATAAAAATAAAAACAAAAAAAGGAAAACTAACTAAAACTGGAATGAGTGTTAAAATGTGTTTAGTTTTCGTTGATGTGTGCGTGTCATACAAGAGTCAAGGGTGAAAATGAAGTTTAGTTTCCAGATTTTTTTCTTGCTGTGTCTCATTATGCCAGCAGGTGGCAGTACGTTAGTCGAGTCGTCTGTGTTGCTGCTCTGTCCACGCGCAGAATCACGTCAGGAAAAGTCGGGAGAAAGCGCCAGAGTCCAATTTGGGATTACTTTGAATATGACTGTGTTTTGGATAAAGCAAGTGTCTTGTAGTGGAAAGAGACAAATTATGAGGGACATTTCTAAAGGGAAAAAAATCCCACAAACCTTAAAGTGCACTTGAAAAGCTCACACAAGAAGGCTAACCTAGCTTACCTTGAGAAGGTAAGGGAGCACACTCAACCCTCATCCCCAGAAAACAGAAGCTAACCCCAGGCAAGGCAGCGTGACGCATCCCGAGACAACAGGACTGGGATATCTACACAACTGTGTGAGTCAATTACCTTCAAAAAGTTTATCAATTCACTTGAACCACAATTACGAACACCCGGTGCTGCGAGAGTTAATAGTCTCATTGGGGCCAAGATATACGTTTTATAGTTGCCTGGTATCAATGGTTGTTCATCTGCCTTTATTTATTTATTTATTTAAAGAACCCATAGGTGGGAATGTGAGTTGTCTGTCTCTGCGTGTTAGCCCTGCGACAGACAGGCGACCTGTCCAGGGTGCAGTATGGTAGCTGGAATAGCAACACACCCAAGGATGAGCAGAATGACTGATATGATGAAACTGGGATTTTGTTACACTTAATTATTGCAAACACAACTAAAACTATAACTGAAACTAATCAAAACTAAACTGAAACTAAGTATTTTCAAAAAATAAAAACTAAACTAAACTAGCAAACAATTGGTAAAAACTAATTAAAACTAATATAAAATTGAAAATCTGAAGTCAAAACTAAATAAAAATAAAAACTAATGAAAATTGCAAAACTATTAAAACCCTGGTCCTGAGACTATCATCTCAGTTCACTCGCTGATCTTCTGATCTAAGTCCTGAAAAAGCAGGTTGCTAATGTCTGTTTTAAGTTTCGCTCCAGGGAAAAAGCTTTATCAAAAATAACACCTATGTTTCTGTGAGAGACCTCGACTAGCTGTGTAAAAAAAAAAAAAAGAAAGAAAAGGTTATCTTATCTTCTTAAAGAAGTCCAGATGCTTTTCTTTGCAAGCTCCTTTGACTACGATGACCTGGATGACTGAGAACCTTCACAGACGTTATCTTATCTTAATTGTACTGTTCAGTGCTGTCTGGGTTTAAGTAGCTGTTGTTCAACCATTCTAGAAAAATATTGTCATCTGACATTTTTCACCATGTCATAGTTTTCTTCCAAAGAAGTTTAACATACACTCATGTGTTTTCCTGTTTTAATCGGTGCCGCGTGATCCATAATGATCCATAATCAAGCGCGTTGCTAATGCTGAGGCCCAAAGAAAAGACGAGGTCCAAGGTTTGGCCTTATAGATGGGTCGGTCCAGAAACTGAATCAGATACAGGTAAGAGTTCAGCTGCTGGGTTTGATTTCATCATCAATATATCAATATAAAATATGAGATCAGTATAAAATCAGAATCAGAACTAAGAAGACAGCAGCAGGGCCAGGAGGGCAATAACTTCAAAGAAGAGCAGTTTTCAGTTTGCATACCTCTGCACGTGTAACTGTCCTTAAACACAGCAGGCAGTCCACGGGCACCTAAACGGGGGCGCCCACACGGGAGCAGCCAACAGGGCACGGCTCGTTTAGGTGGATAACCTCGCCAAACAGAAAATCCAAGGATTTGTTGGAGATGGGCTAAATGCTGGCAGCACAGGCTTCACATCAGCTGGTGGCAGTGAGACTGACAGCAAACACCTTGTCCGGTCTCCAGCTGCGCCACGGTGATGCAAGCTGCAAGGACACAGCGGTAAGGCCGCAATCGATATACCTGGACGCTTGTCTAATCTGCACCTGGATGCCGGCCCTACGGCCTCGTTCTCTCAATTTCTTCTTCACATGTCCTGAAGGACGTTTCATGAGTGATATGAAGAATTCAGGTGAGGAAGAGGAGCACACATGTTCTTATAGCCCAGTCATCATGGAGGTGCTCCATGATGCTACATCACATACTGGTTTAGGGTGAGTGGTCATAGATCACAGCAGCACAGATACATTTATTAAATATTGGGGTTGATGTCGCAGGCACCGTCTTACCTTTTATTATTACGATTTATACTGATTTGAATACTGGTTTTATTGCTGGTTTATATACTGGTTTATACTGGCTGCCTGCAGTCACGCTGGTCCCTCTCATGAGTGGTGTGGGAGCTGAGATTGAAACTCTCGCTCAGCTTGTTTGCGACTGCTGATCCTTCAGACGAGCTGCTGAAGAGAAGCAGCAGGACAGAGTGGAGGAGACCAGCTCCTCCTGCGAAGGTTGAGGGCTGGATGCTCTGTCAGGAACAATAGAGGACAGTAGAACTGAGTCTGGCTGAATTAGCGGAGGCTAATTACTATGCTAATGTTTACCTGGCAGCGGCGGCGCAGAGCCCGGGGCCGCACTGAGCGCCGGGTGTTTGTGACAAAGCGGCTCAGATCAATCTGAATTAATAGATCTGAGACCAGAGAAACCCCCGACCAACACCACACAACACTGAGCTGGAAATGTGCCACCTCCACCTGCTGAGACAAAGCGCACGGCATCATGGGAAATACATGCTCTGGCACACAGAGGAGCCCGATGGTAGGCTGCATGCAGCTGAGTCACAGAAGCTCTTCAAATATGTCACAGAGACAGAAACACACAGGTGCAGTTACCTGTCTCCCCTGATGGAGGCAGTGCTGGTAAAGACAGGAAGGTGATGCAGCTGCAGCTCAGCAGGTGGGGGTTCATCCTTCCTCCATCTAAACTCTCAGGTCTGTTTCTGATGAAACCCTGTTAGCATGTTAGCAGACTGAGTGTGGAGGGCCTGGCTCTGAGACTGTGTGTATACATGACGCTGCTCTGGTTTCTTCACTGACGTGTTTAAACACTCTGTGAGGGTTAGACATCACCATGATTTAAGTCACATGACCTACTGTGCAGGAGACTCAGGTGCCTCTGCAGGTGTGACTGTTGCTCTGATCATATGTGTGTGTCTGTTTTTGTGAGTGTGTAGCTGCTGCCTGTGGAGGCCTCTGGCATGTTAATGAGGCGCCACTGCGAGGAGGACAATAAGCTTCCTGTGTGAGGAGCAGGGTGAGGAGGAGGAGGTCACCACTGTGAAACGATCTCAAACACGCGGCTGACGTCACGTTTACGGTGGCAGATGTGCAGACAAGGCGAGCTGATGCTGCTGTTTTTAGATCCACCATCCATCTGTAATGTGAACGTGTGGACCACAAGACTGATGGTTGCACTTTAAAACTAAAACGAGCCCACTGAACTAGCCACCAGTCAGCTGAGACTGAAGGAGTCACCTGATAATGATGAAACGCTCCTCCCACTGAAAACGTCCAGATGAACAGAATCAACCTGATGACGTTCTTAGGTTTGTGTTTGGGATGAACCGGTTTGTTTCTGAGTGTGTGGCTGGGTCTGAAGTACACTGGTGCTTGGAGAAGACTCTCCTGAGTTCCTCTGATAAACCTGCTACGTCAGGGATGGTGGTGTTCCTTTTGTCCTTCTGAGTCTCCCTTGTTGGTGTCTGACCTTCTTTTCTGCGCATCTTTGCTTATTTGACGGTGACCACATTTTCTTTACACATGTGTGTTGCTTTTCTTCCCCTTCTGGCTTCGATTTTCTATTTTCTAACATCACTATAACCACCACCATCATCATCCCCACCTTCATCTTCACCTGCTGCAGACTGAGTGGAGGTTGAAGGTGGTGCTGTCCTGAGATCAGCTGTGCAGCGTGTGATAATCTGAGTTTAGGTTTTCTTCCACTTGAAGCTGTTTCACTGAAGCAGACGTGTTAGTGAGGAGGAGGAAATGACCTCACTGAGGGTGGACCACAGGCACGGACTGACGTGGTATTGAACCCAGCGCTGCGTCTGTCAGGCAATCTGAACAGATCTGAGGTCAGCAGGCTCGCTGATCTCCTCCTGCAACCAGAGGAGATCAAAGATGGCCTCTTCTTGTTTATACAGGGAAGAATAGCAGTAGGAGTGGGGGGGGGGTTACAGCAGAAGCATAAATGACTGGGAGCATGGCACCTCTTCATATAAATACCCCCATTTGCCTCCCCGAGCGTGGGGCTGATAAGCGCGGGGAGCAGAGGGAGGAGAATCCCCCTCCTGCAGGAATTCAAAGCAGCTCCGGCGCCCGGATTTAATTTGCATTCGGGGGAACGATAGCGTGGCGCAAGGCGGCGGTTGGAACGCACTCAGTGAGGCAGCGTGCCCGGCAGCTCTGCCAGAGAGGACAGTCTGGGGGCCACCTGCCCCTCGCTTTAATCCACAAGTATTTGATTTGGAGCGTCAGGAGCGCGCCGCCTTTGATGTGCGTTTGTCCCGTGGACACAACATTAAAGACTCTCCTTCAAGCTGGGGCAAATTCAAATACCGTTACCTTCTTCTAAGGATTGCAAATGTGCTTAAATATGCCCTTTAATGGTGTATTTCGCTCCAACCGTGAGCTCAATAAATTAGTTCCCCCTGTGAGGAGAGGCCTCGGCGCTCGGTGGCTGCGATTGGCCGCTGAGGAGCGCGGCTTCATTCCTCTGTTGTTCTCTAAGGTTAAAGTGACGGAGAAGGGAGAGGCGCCGCGCTCAGAGTCCAGCATCAGTAAACAATCCGGGTCACGTGCCCTCCAGCCACGCCACCGCCGCTGATTTGAGTCTTTGATTTGCTGACTGTTTGCTGTCTTCACACCAGCTGTTAGCGGAGCCATGACACTGACAGTGTGGAAGTGACATCACTCTGCCAGCCCTGTGACGATAAGGAGGCGGTTAATATTCATGCTGACCGCTCTGCTCTTGTCCAGCTCCAGACTAGACTCTGCATGAGCCACAGTTCAAAATAATCCCTCTTTGTCTTAATCACATCACACAACAATGTGACAATATCAGAAATAAATGTTTGCTTATGCATGTTTTCATGTGCTGATGAGGAAGAGGAGGTGGAGATTACCAGCTGGCCATATAGCTCAAGCTAACCTTTAACTGACACGTTACAGCACTTTGTGCTTGTGTTTCGATGTTCGTCCAATTTTGTCGGGGTCTCGGGGATCTGGAACAGTCTGACGGAGCTGCGCTGGGGCACGGAGGGTTAATGAGGACTGTTTCCTGTTCTTCAGTTTGTCGCTGTGCGTCAGGCTGTTTCTCTTGTGCTAACTGCCTGATGATAAAACCATGTTCAGTGTGTGTGTGCACAGCCACTCGTGTCCGTCCCTCTCGTCTCTGATGATGTTGATGTGAGCGTGGTGTCTCTGAGCTGAAGGTGGCGGGACGCTCACAGGGATTAGCATAATTGGAGTTTGACTTACGCTGACATGATGCTAATTAGCATGATCTCGTGTCGCGCCCGATAAATAATTGAAATGAACCGTTTTTGGCCTTTATCACAGAAACACATGAAGTGCCCAAAAACATCACAGCGCATCACTGGAGCGTGTGCGCTGCCTTGCCTGGTGTTCAGGGTCACGCCAGCTGCTGGTGGTTTTCTTCTTCCTGTGTTTATATGTCAATGGTCAATGATGCTCCATCATTAGTTTGTGTGACACTGACAGCAGAGCTTTGATAGGTAGCTGAGGGATTGTGTAGACGTACAACATTCAGTAAACAGGTGTTTGCAGTTAAATGTAGTGATAATAAGAGAATATACGACCTTCAACACAATTAGAACTCATCTCAAATGATGGCTGAGATCACTAGTTTCATATGACGTGTTATCTTTATGGTTGTATGTGCATTGCATTTTATTGTATTATAAAATTTAGTGTTGGGACTACAGAGGAAAAGTAGCCTTTTGGCATATTTACACTGGTATATGTTCATTAATGTGCACTGTCCCTTTAAATGAATTCAAATTCTAAAGCTGTCAGTTTCTGCTCACATGTGCAGAGAAAGGAGGACAAAGACGGAGCAGGAGGACCAGAGGAAGACTTCAGAGCAGGTCCATGCAGAAGGTTGGAGTGACAGAGGCGTGTGGCGCCCCCTAAAGGCTGTCTAATAATTACAGTTCACAGTTTAAACCTGAGGCTGTGGTCACACACCGACACATCCCTGTCCTAACAAGGACACACGTATGATCTGTGAGTCACGTATGAACAGAACAAAGATGAAACCATCGGCAGGGACCTCGGAGCGCTCTCTTATACAGCAAAGGTACGACTTCTAGGGTTCGATCCACGTGTTCACTCAGGACAATGAAAGTGCTGAAGTTCGGTTTGTGTTGAAGCTGTTGGAGACTGAGCTCACAGTTTCTGCTGCTGTTTGTACATGAAGGAGATCATCACGACCATCACTGATCACAGCAAACCGTCATTAATGAGGTGGCAGAAGGTGAGCCTCTGTGGACCTGAGCCTCTGTGGACCTGAGCCATGACATGTCTGCAGGTCACTCTGAGCTGGATCATGTGATATCACCTTGTGGCCATCTGATGTGACCATGTGACCCTGGAGCAGCAGGAGAGCAGCACAGCTGTGAGTGTAACGTCAGCGCTGTTCACTTTGGATTCATCTTTAAATCCTCTTAAATCTTAAAGGAAGCAGCAGCTGCAGATTCATGCTGCAGGATGATTAAACTGCAGCGCTGCTTCTTTCCTGCCGCCACCACACACACGGCGGCGAGCCTCCGCCCTAATCGTTCCAACAACAGATCGCACTTCCTGCACTCCAAGATGTATTAAAGATTAGGAGACTCTGCTCCTTTATTCAGCTCCTAATCAAACCGGAGATAAGCTCCTGCATCGCATCGAGGCCACGGGTCACATGACCTCATCTCGTCAGGGACAAAGGTGCTGCTCAACACGCCAACAACACGCCAACAACACGCTAACAACACGCCACAGACTGTCAGTGCAACATGAGCTCAGGCTCAGGTTTCTCATGGCAACCTCTGAATTAGAAGTTGAGTTAGAACAAGCTCCTCGAGCTCTGGGAGATCAAATATGGAGGACTGCAGGGAACGATGGAGCTGTTCTGAGAGTAAAGACAAACGTTCTGCAGTTGATTCTGTGAAAAAAATACATTCAAAGGGAAGAAAGAGAGACAGAAATGTCCGTAAACCAGCGCGAAGGCAGCGAGAGACGGTGCAGAGCGGTGGTCACTGCTCAGAATTTGAGCCTCTGCTTCGGAGAATGAAAAAGAATAAGAAAGAAACGAGGTTCCTTCGAGGCGTCAGGCGTCTTATTTAAAGTGATGAATATTTAACGCGGCGAGCAGCTACAGACCCGTCTCTGTGTCTGAAACATTCATTACGTTTGCTCATAAAAGAACAATACAGCCCTCTGCCTTTAACGTGTTCTTTATCTCCAATAAACAGCAGAATAACAAACGTGTCAGAGCCTCATCAGGCCGCCTGGCCTCGTGTCACAGCGAAGGGTCAGCCATCACAGAGCCAATCACGCGAGGCCTCGCTCTGTCCAGCTGAGAACAGATGTGCTGATGTCACCGAGATGGAGTGGAAGGCTTCGTCTGTGGAAACATCGCAGAACCAACAGCTGCTTCCTTTGTGTGACCTTTCACCTTTGAGATTCTGAAGTCACATGAAGTTGTAGGTTTGACCCTGGGTGATGAAACATCAGCCTCAGAGACAGAGTGTTCACACTCAGAGTGAGTGATGCAAAGGAAGTGGAACCCGGGAGAATGGCGAGTGACACTGAAAGGACCTGACAGTCAGTTTCTGCTTCTATGCAGAAGCAGGAAAACCATGAACTTCCTGTGGCTTCACTGATTGGTCCATAGTCTTAATTAAACATGACCTTCATCATGGAGGAGTTCAGACCAATGACATGACTCAATTTCTGACCTTTAACCCCGGAGCGCTGTCTCAGGGACGTCCACAGCACACACACTTCATTCTTTTACAAAATAAGAGACAAAATAAGTGTGAAACAGATGTTTGGGAGACCTCCAGAATAAAAGGCGTGTAATCTGGGTGTAAATCCTCCACGTTGAGCTCTCACTGTTTCCCTCAAGAACCAAATTAAAGTCACTTCAGTCTGTAAGCAGCTTTGAAGAGTGAATCACAAAATACCTTTTCTGTGCTGCGGACCGAAGATCAGCTGCTAAAGCCGGAGATTAACGTCCTGCCGGAGCCTCGGCGGATTTCATCTCATCTGGATGGAACAAAGGTAACGACGGGTCGGCCGAGTGCCGGGCACCGAGGTCAGCACGGACAGCTTCATCGCAGATCAGCTCACAGGAAACCAGAACCTGGTCTGATCCAGAACGACGTCCACAGCAGCCCACTTCACTCCAGTAACACAGCTGGAACATCTGCAGGCCTGTCTGAAGACCTCAGCAGCACCATGACAGAGGCTTCCATGTGTCAGCTGTGAGCTCCAGAAACACCTCAAAGTACGCGCCATAATCACCATGAATACCAGCCCTCACATGACCCCCTCACAACCTCCGGACCCTCAGCTGGACCCTCAGAACCAGGCCTCATAAAACACTTTTAGTCCCAGACCCCGTCTTTGTTTCCTCTGCTGAGGCTGAGGGCCAAACGTCGCTCTGCTGTTTTCATCTGACTGAGATGCTCGCTCAGATTCAGGCTACGTCCACACGTACACGGGTATTTTTGAAAACGGAGATTTTCCGTTTTAAAAAATAATCCCGTCCACACGTAAAGGCAGAAATGAAGGAAAACGCTGCTAGGAACATGCCAAAGCAGCAGGTGGCGCTATATTCCTAACCGTGTAGAAATGTTGGCCAATCAGAAGTCGAGAAGCCTCAGTGGGAAAAAGCTGGGGCATAGAAGCAGAACCGGGTCGTATGTGTGGAGGGACAGTAACTGTGTATATGTAAGCATTTAAACACTGCAGAGAGTACAATTAACAGTAACAGTATTGTAGAAATTCATTTCACCGAAACAATAACGTGGCGCACAGTGTGACGTCAAAAAAGGCGCACACCTTTGACGCTGCGTTTTCTCCGTTTTTCTCGTCCACATGTAAATTCAAAAACGGAGTTTTAGAAAATATCCACCCTGGCCGGAGTTTTTAGAAATCTCAGTTTTCAGTGACCGAAAACGGCGTTTACGTGTGGACGAAAGATGCAAACGCATAGAAAAATCTGCGTTTTCAAAAATACCTGGGTACGTGTGGACGTAGCCTCAGACCGGCATGAAAAATTCATTCTTACTCAAAGCTCTCTTCATTATTTCAGCCTCAGTTCTACGAGCTTCCAGGAAGACTTAGACGGAGGGTCTGTGCGCACTCCATCACAGGCTCCATCTGTGCGTCGCCTCGTTTTAACGATGCACACCTCAGAGTCACCGCGAGCTGATAGCAGCAGCACTGCAGACATGAAGAGCAGCTTCAGAGCCTCAGATATACGAACGACTGCACGCTTGAACCTGAGCTGAACGTCTGATGGGCTTCCTGAACCTCAGCCGCGCTCGGCTTAAGGGAAATATCCAGTAAAACTCTGGACTGTTAAATCCAGAATTCAAAATCCTGCTCCTCACATACAAGGTCTTAAATAATCAGGCCCCATCTTATCTTAATGACCTTGTAGTACCATATCACCCTATTAGAGCACTTCGCTCTCGCTCTGCAGGCCTACTTGTTGTTCCTAGAGTATTTAAAAGTAGAATGGGAGGCAGAGCCTTCAGTTTTCAGGCCCCTCTTCTGTGGAACCAGCTTCCAGTTTGGATTCAGAGGCTAAAAACCTCTGCTTCCTCAGACTGGACTGATCTTGGTGCCTGCATCATGTTGTCTCAGAGTTTCTAATGACTCAATCAGCTGGTTTCAGCTGCACCAATCAGAGAGCAGCACTATGAGTCCAAGAACACAGACACAGATCAGGAAATGTCAACCATCAGCAGTGTGTTGATGGTCGAGCTCCTCGAGTACCTCAGCTGGATGTTCGACGTGTGGCCTCAGTCTGTGTCAGACTGGAGCACAGAGAGCAGATCAACAGGAAGTCAGATGGTTTCAGCAGGAGAGTGAGAGCCAGCTGTCACATCCTCAGAGAGACACGAAGCTCCACAGAGCTGAGGGAGCTTCAGGTTCCTGTTACAGTCACACAGCACATCATCTGCAGCTGTTAGCTCTCTGAGAGAGTGGCAGATTCAGCATGAAACACTAATTTATTAAATCTCTGTCCGACCAAAGAAGCTCCTGACAGAGGACGCTGCACTCAGAGCACGGCTGAGCGTGGGAAAATTAAACCTTTGTGTGTTTAATCACAGTGCAATCTGCCCGGGCTGCGTGGCAGATTAATCAGCTGGACAGCGAATTAGCAGCGAGCTCTCGTGCTAATTTCATGGGTAATCTGGGTGTTGATGGACGAAGCTGTCAGCACTCAGAATGACTCTGCTGTCGAGTGTCCGTGCTCCGTGGATTATTCAAGATTATCTTGTAATTCCTCTTTAATCTGCAGCTTGAAGATTGCAGAGTCGCACTCGGCGATAAAGCGAGTAGCGTCTGATGAGATGAAATCCCCACAAACTTTCCGATCAACACGTCCACATGTGGCGCTTTCAAACAGCAGCTTATCGGACCGCTGCCTCCACGCCACTGTCCGGCCTCACACTTCCAGTCTCCGCATCGCAACACTACAGTACCCATGAGCCTCTGCTGCCAGCAGTCAGAGCGCCGCTGTTTCATTGTTCCTCAGGAAGTCGCTGTCAGCTGATTCCAGACCAGCTCCCGCTGGGCTTCAGGAATGAGCAAAGAAAGCCGATGTTCCTCAAGCAGTAAGTGGTTCTAGCAGAAGCCACTCGCAATGGAAACAAATCATTTCTGCTGATTTTATTCGTGTGTCTGCAGCAGGAAGTGAGATTTATTTTGAAAAACAGTCAAACTAATCAGAGTAAAAGCCCCACCGAGCTGTTCAGACGTTAACGGGCGAACAGATGAAGGTTACGCACGCGCGTCGCTGCTGTGGAGACTCCTGTAAACACACACACACACACACACACACACACACACACACACAGCTCTCACTGTGTCGCAGTCTGTGTTCGGTAAGAAGAGTCACCTGCTTCATCCGTGACTTCACCTCCTCCACAGCATGATGGGACATGAACCAGCACACTGCCTCATCTTCCTCTGAGGTTCAAGCGGTATTTGCTCATGGGAACTCCAAACAGGCTGTTTTAAAACTGACCAATCAGAGGACAGAAGAACCTTAGAGCCAAGACTCCTTAAAGATGCTTCATACTGTAGAGAAACTCGACACTCAGACCTCCCGTGGATGAGTCACAGTGACAGTGGGAAGGAAAACTCCCTTCGAACAGGAAGAAACCGACAGCAAATCCAGGCTCAGGGAGGGGCGGCCCTCTGAGAGAGCACACCTGCATGAAGGTGAATACAGCAGACCCTCGGGGTCAGACAAAGGGACGAAGAGGTCATGTGACAGCAGACAGAAGCTCAAACTGAAGCGTTCACATAGCACCCCGACTCCCCCGCCATCCCCCCGAATCCTTCAGGACTCAGTGATCCTGATCCAATTAGTGGGAGCCCTGCAGTCAGGAGGGGCATCACGGTCCAGCCCCCCACCCCCGCTCAGTAAAATCAGCTGCTAATTAATGCACGCTGGCATCTTCACGCAGCTGTCGGGCTGTGCGGGGACGACAGTGATCCAGATCACATCAGCCCTGCGGCTGGCACTGAGCGCGCTCAGTCCCGCTCCTCCTCACACACACCCGAGGCCTCATTTATCGACCGCTCAGCTGTGCACGCCAAAGCTACCACGCTCACAGGGACTCTTCATCATCACTGTCATTGTTGCATTAAACATGTCATGAGGAGCTGGAGTTTACCTGTGTCTGTCAGCTAGTCGAGGTTACTTCCTGTCTCAGGTGCGAGGCTGACACAGGAAGTGGTGACAGGTTGTTAATGAGCCTGATAACAACCACAGACTGTACATAAAAGATGGATGATGTGAGCCGTCAGCTGTTGTGTGAACGTCTGATTATTCCTTCACCTGTTGACACATTAGAGTCTGTTTCTACTGACAGTGGAAAACGCCGTTCCACAACTGTGGCTCAAACTGACTTCGTCGATTCGGACACGTCATGTGACCTGTTCACAGGAAACCAGTCACATGATTCACAGCAGAGGTTTTCAGCAGCTGACCAGAACCAGGCCGGCAGCGACACCACGTTTCCCACAGCTCAGCAATCAAACCTGTGACCTCTGACCTCACAGATGACGGCCGAAGCTCAGCGATCTGAGGAGCCTCGCTCTGACCTCTCGTGCTCAGTCTGGGCCTGTGACCCCGGTCTGGTCCGAGGACACCGTTCAGAGGTCGGCTCCTGCGTGTTCAAACCCCGCCCTTGTCGTCAGAAACAGCAGCATGGCGTCCTGATGTGATCAGTGCTGATGGTGTCAGAGCAGATGAGCGTCAGGACGCGGCTCTGTAATAAGCTGCGGGAATATTCATGACACGCTCGCTCTGCCCGCGGAACTGATGACATATGGCATGCCAACATGCCGAACATCGCTCGCCATCAACCGTTTAATGGGCGAGTCCTCGAAGGTGACGGCGCCATGCCGACCTCGTTAGAGACACGACAGCCAGAACAGAGTCACTACGTACATTTACACCACAGAAGAAGAGCGTCAGTCCTGAGGCGTTCACTGTCTGCTTTCACATCAGGTTTATACACTTCCTCCGGCGTGATCAGTTCGCGATGCGAGTGGATCAATAAAATCACCAGATCGTCTCAGGTGAAGGTTCACGAGTCAAAACTCCGCCCACTGCAGAGACGTCACGGCCATGGTCACAGTGATGTCATGGACATGTTTCAGGCTTTAAAAGCACATGCAGATGTGTTTTCACGCCGTTTCTCATCCTGTTCCAGGGCGGGAGCCTCGTCTGGGGTCTGTTCAGGTTCTTTCTGCGGTTCAGAATAAACCCTACTTTCATTTTCTTTAAACCTTTGATGCTCCGCCCCTCAAGGAATTTCCAGGACCAACACCTGGGCCAGGTTTGGGTGTTGATCACATGACCAGAACAGTTTTTACAAGACAATGTTTGGCAGTGATGATGGGGTCATCCAATCAGGAAGCAGTGGCCTCCGCGGCTCTCAAACAGCATGTGTCTCATGAGCACAGCGCCTCACTCATGTACGGCAGCTGGTTTTTGGTTTTACTGAAACAAAATCAAACTGAATTTAAAAGTGAAGCGTCTCTGCCACCGATTAATTGGATCAATAACGGCGGTTCTGCTAAAGGCTGCATGACGGTTCAGAAATGACTTCAAATAAATAAACGTTTGTTTTTCTTATTTGTCTCAGTGTTTTGGCATGAATGGGCTTCTATAGCTGAATAACAACACAACGTGTGATTGTGTTAATTCTGATTTTATGTCATGTTTATCAATAACAAACGAGTCCATTTAAAACATATCAGAAAAGTTTTACAGCATCTTCAGCAGAACCACAAACAAACTTCAGAATCCTGGACCAGGTCCAGGATCAGGACTAGGACCCAGAGTTAAACCAGGATCAAGACCAGGACCTGGTCCAGTCTGATCAGTCCTGTGGAGGAAGAATTGGCCTCTTTGTGGGTCCAGCACAGAACTCCTCCAAGAACCCAGTCTGAGGAGACCAGAACGAGTCCAGACTCGTGGGCTCAAAGTTGGCTCTGATTCTGAGCTCAATGGCGCCACAGGTCAGACGCGATGGCGGCAGCGGTGTGTTCAGGGACACGGGGCTGACAACAAATCCTGGAAACGCGGCTTCAGGGCGGCCCAGGAGTAGGCTGAGGTGTCCACCTGCAGAATCAGAACCACATGCTGACGGAGGAGGTCATCACCGCACGACACAGTTAATCGGTTAAATGCCGTTACCTTGACGATATGTCTACGGGCAACGTCGGGCTTCCTGCAGAGTCCCTGCAGCCGCTTACAGAGCTGCTCAGGTGTGGAGTACAGGTACTGTGCTGCATTAGAGAACAAGTAGCAGTTCAGGTGTGCTCCTTTAAGGACAGCAGAAGAAGAAGCTGCAGAGACACAGGTGTGCTCACCTGGAAATATCTCGGGGTAAACGAGCGCCTTCGGACACAGAGGGAAGCAGCCGCAGTGCACCGCCTCCAACCTGCAACACATTCAACATGTGACTCACCTGAGAGCCAATGAGAGAGCAGAGCATTCTGCACACCTGTACCAGCTACCATTACCTGAGAGTCCGGACCAATGAGAAACCAGGAATAAACAGAACTGACTTCCCCTCAGTTATCACCTTACAGAGGCTTTTATTTTGTTAAAATAAACTTGTACTTTCCCCCCTTCTATCTACATGCAGACATTTGTTTTTATTTTGTTGAGTTTCCTGTTCAGTCAGCAGGTCTGAGTGATTAAGTAGCACTCTGCCTGTTAGCATGCTAACACTAGCGTGCACTCTCGCCCCCTCGGACGGCGCTCTTCTTCTTCTCTGCTGTAATTAGTGCAGGATTCTTTAGCAGAGGAACTTTTGACCATGTGGTCATGTGACTGCCTTGATGTGACTCACTGATCAGTAACCTGATCATTAACAATCAGTGCAGAGGTGAGCTGCTGCCTGAGAGTTCAGCTGCTCTGAAGCAATTGATCAATAATGTGATCACTAATGACCCGATCATTACTGCTGTGAACAGTCTGAACATTAGCTGGATTCCTCGGTGCTACAGAGTCCTCGTGTGTGCTCGTTTCTCTCATCTGGGATCAATAGAGCTGACATGAATCAGGTGAACATCACACGGATGCTCCAAACTGTCTGATTGGCTGATTCGGGCTGACTGAAGTTACACCTGCAGGACTCTGCTGGACTCTGGACACTTTCAAAGAGTCCTTGATGTGACACCTGAGTGAAGACTCTGAGGCCTGGGGGGGATGCAGAGACTCTCAGATCAGGACTGCACCGACCGCTGCGACGCCTGCAGTGGAATCAAACGCACCCCGAACAGCAGCAGCTCACGCTGAATTATTAAAGGACACAAACTCAGACATGACCACTAAATAACAGCAGCAGGACATGGTCCGCCAAAATAAAAGCTTCCTTCATACAATGTACAGCCCGTCAAAATAACAGAAGGATGCGGCCCACCAAAATAAAAGCTTGATCATGCAGTCCCTCAAAATGACAGAAGGACACAGCCCGCCAAACTAAAAGCTTCTTCATACAGCCCATCAAAATGACAGGACACGGCCCACCAAAATAAAAGCTTGATCCTACAGCCCACCAAAATAAAAGTTCCTTCATACAGCCTACAGCCCATCAAAATAACAGCACCAGGACATGGCCTGCCAAAATAAAAGCTTCATCATGCAGCCCATCAAAACAACAGAAGGACACAGCCCGCCAAAATAAAATCTTCATCATACAGCTGGTCAAAACAACAGCATTGGGACACAGTTCACCAAAATAAAAGCTTCATCATAAAATTGTCTGCAAATGTCAACAAAATAAAAGCCTCAGCTTTTACACTCTGTAGAAGAACAGAAATCTGTGGGGGGGGGGGGTCACGTGAAATTTATTTCTGTATTTTAAAACTAAGACCTTTACTTTAAAATTCTGCTGTTTGGTCACACTCACATTATAATTAAACTATGGTTTTATTCTGTCTATAGGAACTTCTTGCTGCAGAACACCAGAGAGTAAATCTGTATAAAGTTGCATGAGATCAACCCTGGCACAGGTAAAACAGGTGACTCACATGGCGACGCCGAAGAACTCGTGATTGGCAGTGGAGACAACAACATCAGCCTCACACAGAACCCTCAGGTAGTCCTCCTTAGAGGGGAGGAAACCCCAGTTCAAGATGTGGGAGTCCAGGAGGAGTCTGGAGGAGGAGAAGATCTCTGCAGTAGGAGGAGAGGAAGGAGGAGAAGGTTATAAACAGAATGAAATAACTTGCAGATGTTGTGTGTGTGTGTGTGTGCGTGTGCGTGTCACAATCAATACTGTGACCCTCTTAGCCAATCAGAGTCGATTAGAGTCGTCCTAATGGGATTAAATTCAGTGCTCATGAAGCTGATTTAAAGGCTGCTCTAAAACTTTAATATCACACACACACACAATCCCATCATCAGCTGATGATACAATCTGTTAGAAACACAGGGGCAGCAGTGACCTTTGACCCTTAGAAGATGGTTCAACTGCCGCCTGAGAACCAGTGAGAGGAGGAGCTGCTGGACTCCTCGAGCCTGGTTCTGCTGGAGGTTAAAAGGGAGTTTTTCCTTCCCACGTGTGTGTGTGCGTGTATTTGTGTGTGTACCGGGCACGTCGGTGAAGGTCTCTCCGAGCACGGACAGGTGGAAGTCGAGTCCTCGCTCCTTCAGTCTGAGCAGAGTGCTGAAGAACAGCTCAGGGTTTTTATCATGCTCCCTGCACGCACACACGCACACACACACACACACACACTTTAATACATGTATGTGAAGTCTGAAGGTGGTCAGGTGGCTGTGATGTCAGAGGTCAGCAGTGCTTGGGACAAGCCAACAGAAGAACACGCCCAGCTGCTGTTTGGTTCCTCTTTCCTGCATGTAGGTGACTTTCTGTGTGGCGTCAGGTGTTGGTGGTCGTCTCCACCTGATCCTCTGCTTACACAGTGAAGGTCAAACAGCAGCCGCAGCGGCAACAATGATCTCCTCAGATGACAAGCAAGCAGATTATTCCTTCCATTCATGGCTCGTTCCGGCCGGCCGCAGATAATTCCCTCATTTCCCGCAAACCTTTCACTCCTTCAGCGAGCCTCCAATCCTCCTCCCCGAGCATTGCCGTGACAGGGAGGACAGAGAGTTACCACCCCCGCCTTCTCGGTCTGAGAGCGTAATTAACAGGATCAACCTCTCAGTCACAACCACCAGAACCCTCAAATTCATCCACACAGGAAGCTGCAGCGTCCGCCATCAGCCCAAAAACTGATCGCAATCATCCTGATCGCCTATCAATAATGCTCCAGTCACCAATCAGGTCTCACACTGATGATGTCATACATCTATAAACTACCAGAAACATGCCACCTGTCACATGAAACTGATCCATCAATCACAGCAATCTTCAAATTTCACAATAAAATCTATTCAGACTCAATACTGCTGACAGATTTACAAAGTAAAAGCTCAGTTAGATAGTTCATACTGTCAAGACTTTCACAGTAAGAGTCAGTTACAGAAAGTAGGGTGATTTGTTTTTCAAAATAAAAGGCCTTAGTTAGAGAACGTTACAATAGTGAAAAGTCAATTATTTTATCAGATAATAAAATAATAAAATATAAATAAAATCACCATTTACCATTTAGTTACAGGAATTTAGCAGGCTGCTTTAAAGTGTAATTTCAAAATAAAAGCCCCATTTGCTGACAGTCTGTTTTCAGTTTTTTGTGTGCATGCTCAGTGAAGGGCCAAGAGCTCATTAATATTCATCGAGCTCCAGCACCGTGTTCACCTGGAAGCCCCCCCTCAGAAGTAAGAGGCTGTAATCTGAGGATCGGGGCCAGGCTCAGATTAAAGCCTGATGAGCTGCAGCTTCAATCAGAGATTAACAGGAAATCCTTGTCGCCGCAGCCGTAATCCATCTGTGTTTGTGCCACCACAGCAGCTTACAGCACGCCGCTTTGTCACCGATACAACGCAAGGTGAGGTGCACACGCCGACACTCACCATCAGCCTCACACTGCAACACGTCATGTTTACAAGCCTCCTGCTGTAACCTGCTGTAACTGTAGTCTGATTACTTTATGATGATAGAGGATTTGTGTTTTAATGAAAGTGAACTTGCAGCCTCAGGCTGTGAAACTTTGAGTTTTTATACGTCTTCATTAACATTTCACTCACTCAACCTGACAAACAGCAGGAAACTGTCTCAAAGCTTCAAAATAAAAGCTGAAGTTTCTGTGAAATTAGCTGTTTTTTACTTTCAAAATAAAACCTTTCCTTTCAATATAACAGAACTTTTCATAATAAAATAAAATAAATGACAGGGACTAGAAAGAGAGAGCAGATTTCTCCTGTTTTGGCTTCCCTTCATTGGCTCCCTGTTAAATCCAGAATTCAAAATCCTGCTCCTCACATACAAGGTCTTATGATAATGATAATAATCAGGCCCCATCTTATCTTAATGACCTTGTAGTACCATATCACCCTATTAGAGCACTTCGCTCTCACACTGCAGGCCTACTTGTTGTTCCTAGAGTATTTAAAAGTAGAATGGGAGGCAGAGCCTTCAGTTTTCAGGCCCCTCTTCTGTGGAACCAGCTTCCAGTTTGGATTCAGGAGACAGACACTATCTCTACTTTTAAGATTAGGCTTAAAACTTTCCTTTTTGCTAAAGCACATAGTTAGGGCTGGACCAGGTGACCCTGAATCCTCCCTTAGTTATGCTGCAATAGACGTAGGCTGCCGGGGAATTCCCATGATGCACTGGGTGTTTCTTCTTCACTCACTATGTGTTCACAGACTTCTCTGCACTGAATCATATCTGTTATTAATCTCTGTCTCTCTTCCACAGCATGTCTTTATCTTGTCTTCCTTCTCTCACCCCAACCATATCACAATAATAATAATAATAATAATATGTAATAATGTTTATGTGTTAATCCCCATCGGGAAATTACTCCTCTGCATTTAACCCATTCAGCCAGTGAAGCAGTGGGCAGCCACCAGTGCAGCGCCCGGGGAGCAGTGTGTAGGGACGGTACCTTGCTCAGGGGTACCTCAGGGTAGCCGTTCAGTGGAGTCGAAACCCCCGACCTTCCGATCATGGGGCAACCACTTTACCTACTGAGCTATCCCTGCCATTGCCAGAGGTTTCTTCCTGTTAAAAGGGAGTTTTTCCTTCCCACTGTCTCCAAAGTACTTGCTCATAGGGGGTCATATGATCACAATGACTTTACAATATAAAGCACCTTGAGGCGACAGTTGTTTTGATTTGGCGTTGTAGAAATAAAAGTGCATTGAATTAAAATGACAGCTTTATTCGAGGTTTGTTTTCTTAGGTTTATTGTGGCGGTTTAGCTCAGGTCTGATGTTCCATGAGTTTATTTTACAGCTGATATAAAAGTCTCATTCTGGTTTCATTTTCAAAGTAAAAATAGTAAAATCTTTTATTCTGAAATGTGTTTTATTTTGTTTTGCTGCCTTGGTTTAAAATAGTTTTCAAAGTAAAGGTTTCAGACTGAACTCACCACCTGTGAGGCCACACGATGTGCAAAGGCTTCACCTGGCTGGCCACGCCCCCCTCTGAAGGCTGCTCACACCTGTCGGGTAACAAACTGACGTGAGACAAAACTCTTTGAGTCTTTGAGTTTTACCAGAGATGGATTTGTACCGTGGCGTATCTTCATCGTGAGCTCTGCTCTGCTGCTGCTCGCCCTGCAACATGATATCATCAACACGAGACTGCTCAGTAGGCCGCTGCAGGAGTTTGTGTTTAGGCAAGAACCTGAAAAAGAAAGAAAAACAGGAAATGAGTGGAGACTGCAGCGCACTCAGAGCAGGTACATGTCCACCACAGAGATACCCGTTAGCATCAGGAGCTAACGGGTCCTGCTGTCACATCAACAACGGTCTTCTCCCCTGATGAGCCGCAGCCGCTGTGAGTCATCAACCAATCAGACACATTTAGAGCTGGAAGCCCCTCCCCTAAGATTTAGAAAACAGTGACCCATAGTGGGGACTGTCAAAGGTGACATCACTTTCTCTGAGCACGCTGCTCTGTTACTGTTCTGAGATCCTGCAGAGCCTCCAGGAAAGTTTACGTAGAAACACAGGGGGGAGGGGAGGGGCGGGAGGGGGGTGTCTGGAGGTCGTTTCCTCCTCCCCACAGAGCTGGACGGCCTCTCAGTGGAGTTTCTGCCTCTAAGGCTTCTGGGAAAACTTGATTCAATAATCCATTTTATAAATTAGATGTTTGACTGGAGACAATAAAAACATGAGCGTGTCCACGCCGGGGGGTGGGGGGGTGTAATTATGTTATTGATAAATGTGCAGTGATCAGGACGATGACCTCACCTCTGAGTCTGATTAAACACGAAGGAATGAAGGTCAAAAATCACTGCGGCGCATTTACTTTATTACCAATAATCACAGCGCCAAACACACACCAACTTCATCCCAGCCCAGAGCGCCAAACACACACCGACTTCATCCCAGCCCAGAGCGCCAAACGCACATCGACTTCATCCCAGCGTAGAGCGCCAAACGCACACCAACTTCACCTCAGCCCAGAGCGCCAAACGCACACCGACTTCACCTCAGCCCAGAGCGCCAAACGCACATCGACTTCATCCCAGCGTAGAGCGCCAAACGCACACCGACTTCACCTCAGCCCAGAGCGCCAAACGCACACCGACTTCATCCCAGCCCAGAGCGCCAAACGCACACCAACTTCATCCCAGCCCAGAGCGCCAAACGCACACCGACTTCATCCCAGCGTAGAGCGCCAAACGCACATCGACTTCATCCCAGCGTAGAGCGCCAAACACACACCGACTTCATCCCAGCCCAGAGCGCCAAACGCACACCAACTTCACCTCAGCCCAGAGCGCCAAACGCACACCGACTTCACCTCAGCCCAGAGCGCCAAACGCACACCGACTTCACCTCAGCCCAGAGCGCCAAACGCACACCGACTTCACCTCAGCCCAGAGCGCCAAACGCACACCGACTTCATCCCAGCGTAGAGCGCCAAACGCACACCTACTTCACCTCAGCCCAGAGCGCCAAACGCACACCGACTTCATCCCAGCGTAGAGCGCCAAACGCACACCAACTTCATCCCAGCCCAGAGCGCCAAACGCACACTGACTTCATCCCAGCCCAGAGCGCCAAACGCACATCGACTTCATCCCAGCGTAGAGCGCCAAACGCACACCGACTTCACCTCAGCCCAGAGCGCCAAACGCACACCGACTTCATCCCAGCGTAGAGCGCCAAACGCACACCAACTTCACCTCAGCCCAGAGCGCCAAACGCACACCGACTTCATCCCAGCGTAGAGCGCCAAACGCACACCAACTTCACCTCAGCCCAGAGCACCAAACGCACACCGACTTCATCCCAGCGTAGAGCGCCAAACGCACATCGACTTCATCCCAGCGTAGAGCGCCAAACGCACATCGACTTCATCCCAGCGTAGAGCGCCAAACACACACCGACTTCATCCCAGCCCAGAGCGCCAAACACACACCGACTTCATCCCAGCCCAGAGCGCCAAACGCACATCGACTTCATCCCAGCGTAGAGCGCCAAACGCACACCAACTTCACCTCAGCCCAGAGCGCCAAACGCACACCGACTTCACCTCAGCCCAGAGCGCCAAACGCACACCGACTTCACCTCAGCCCAGAGCGCCAAACGCACACCGACTTCATCCCAGCGTAGAGCGCCAAACGCACACCAACTTCACCTCAGCCCAGAGCGCCAAACGCACACCGACTTCATCCCAGCCCAGAGCGCCAAACGCACATCGACTTCATCCCAGCGTAGAGCGCCAAACGCACACCGACTTCACCTCAGCCCAGAGCGCCAAACGCACACCGACTTCATCCCAGCGTAGAGCGCCAAACGCACACCGACTTCATCCCAGCGTAGAGCGCCAAACACACACCGACTTCATCCCAGCCCAGAGCGCCAAACACACACCGAATTCACCTCAGCCCAGAGCGCCAAACGCACACCGACTTCACCTCAGCCCAGAGCGCCAAACGCACACCGACTTCACCTCAGCCCAGAGCGCCAAACGCACACCGACTTCACCTCAGCCCAGAGCGCCAAACGCACACCGACTTCATCCCAGCCCAGAGCGCCAAACGCACATCGACTTTATCCCAGCGTAGAGCGCCAAACGCACACCGACTTCATCCCAGCCCAGAGCGCCAAACGCACACCGACTTCATCCCAGCCCAGAGCGCCAAACGCACACCGACTTCATCCCAGCCCAGAGCGCCAAACGCACATCGACTTCATCCCAGCGTAGAGCGCCAAACGCACACCGACTTCACCTCAGCCCAGAGCACCAAACGCACACCGACTTCATCCCAGCCCAGAGCGCCAAACGCACACCGACTTCATCCCAGCCCAGAGCGCCAAACGCACACCGACTTCATCCCAGCCCCGAGCCCCAAACGCACACCGACTTCATCCCAGTGTGACACTTCCTGCCTGTCTCTGCAGTAACACTGACAGCTGATCCTCAGATTCTGCTCTGTCACAGTGCATGGCTGCGTGCAGGTTTTCTACACCTGAGCTCAAAGACTCAGAGACTGTGGTCCTACTGCGTGATCATCATGAACACAACAGCTGCTGATCCCCGATGTATCGCAGTGTTTGGATCTCTGTAATAGGGGTGGGTTTAAAAAAAATTTGATTTTCCGATTAAAATCAATTAAGTTATTGATTCATTAAATCCTCAATTTTTAAATGTAAATGAATTTTATCAGCAAGTCCAGAATCTCAGTTTGAAGCTCACAAAACTATTTCAACAACGACCAAACAGCTAAAACAGTAAATGAGAGCAGGAACACGGATTCCGCACAAAGACGTAAACACAAAGCGCGGACCCGACGCATCAGAATCTGTGAGCTGTCGGCTTTTTCGCACAGACACGCCGTTGGGGCTGAAAGCCGACAGCTCACAGATTCTGATGCTACAGGTGTGCGACTCTCCAAACAAAATCCACTGAACCAGCAGCAAAAGAAGATCCAAACTACGCTTCACATTTGATAAACATCGTCATGAATTCCCTGACTTTGCTGTTTTTGCTTCCACCACGATAAATCACACTTCCTGCACAGCTCTCTCTCTCAGTGCACTCAGAGAACAATTTCCCATCACAAATCTCTGTTTTCTTCATTGGTCATTATGCACCAGTCTGCTGTTGTGTTCACTTCTGTCGGCCTCCAACAATAAAGCCTCATTTCTGCTGTTCAAACTGAAGAAACTTTTTTTCAGATTACAAACTCTCAGCTGTGTCTGTAATCAAACCTCTGTGACTTTTATCTGCTGCACTTCAGCAGCATCAGGTAATGTTTACATGTCGATTCATGGTTTTATTTTAAGGTTATCTGCTATAAAAAAGTCAGACCAGGAACATGTCCTTCATGTTTTTCTGTTTTATCCTCAGTTACTTTGTTGCCATGATGCCAGGTCTCTCTTGAAAATTTTAATCTCAATGAGAGTTTTTACCTGGATAAATCAAGGACTAATACTTTGACACAAAGGCCTCTGCTGTGATGCTCACACCTCTGAAGTCTCACAGTGTCAGCTTTGGTTTATACATAGATATAAAATATGGATATGTGCTGATAAATGATGAGAATTATAATATTTCTGACTGCGTCCAAACTGAAATCAGTGACAATACTCTAACCCTACTCTAAACGCACACATTGTTTACACCAACACAGATTATCTACGATAGCCGTAATGCTCCCACAATCCATCAAGCGGTGCGGCTTCGTAGCTTAGCAAAGTCGTACTGAAACATTTGACAGATTTTCGAGCGCCGTGTACATAAAATCGTTTCGAGGTCAGTAAACACAACCAGAATTCATACATAAGGCACACGGGATTATAAAGGGAACTGTCGATTTTCAGAAAAATCAAAGGATTTATTTTAAGTGTGCCGTATTTTCCAAACAACACGGTAATAACGACAGCCCGCTAGCATGCGCTACCAAAAATAGTGCTTTGTTGTGTGTCTGACGGACGAAAGCTAAACCAGTTCCACACCACTGAAGTTGCAGCATTTTTACAAACCAGTTCTGGTTCATC
The DNA here is from genome assembly GCF_056152115.1 of Neolamprologus brichardi. Classification (NCBI taxonomy): domain Eukaryota; kingdom Metazoa; phylum Chordata; class Actinopteri; order Cichliformes; family Cichlidae; genus Neolamprologus; species Neolamprologus brichardi. Next base: position 31,826,255 of record NC_142119.1, on the reverse strand, counting down.
CGTTTCATTCAACGATCCACTTTCGCTCTTCTCATTCTGCGTCGCCGCCATGTGCTTATGTAAACAAAGGCACTGCGCATGCACGTTTTACCCATATTCTATCGCGAGATTTCATTTTTCTATCGTGGCCCAAAATTACACCGGTATTACCGTGAACGGTATGATATAGCCCAGCCCTAATTGTGATGTCTTAATTCTATATGAATTTAATATTGACTAATATCAGAGTATTTTTGGACACTTTCAGTGGGTGCAGGCAGAGGCCGAGGCTGCAGGAGGAAGAGGAGGACGCGTCAGAGACCTTCGTTGGTCTGTTGTCGTTCTCCACTCAGTGAGTTTGACCTGCAGGAGGTGACAGCCACTATGAAAGCAGACAAAGCTTAGAAGAGCAAACACTGCAGGCAGGAGGACACCTGCTGCTCACGTGACACGCTCATTGATCCTCCTCGCCGTGATGGATGCTCCGTCTGTGCACCGCCGCAAGTCAATCACTATCCAATTACACGAGTCCACCTGTCAGAGCCGCCTGATGGATGGAGACCACAAACACCACACTGCACGCGCTCCAACAAGCAGCGCCGTCCTTCTTGTGCCATAGAAAAGAACGAGGAACACCTGCCAGCTAACGAGCTAAATCAGAGCTGTGATTGGTCTCAGAGGGGAGCTGTGCTCAGGTGTGCTCAGAGGCAGCTGTACTGTGTTTCTCCGCTCTCACACATTCTCGGAGCGAGTTGACCGAGAACATGATGATTGTCATCTGTTTATTTTATGAAAGCAGAGTAAGCAGAGTTTAAATGTTATAGGTCATTACAGTGAAATGAAGATTTCATGGAGCTCTCTGCTTCCTCATCAGTCTGAGCGTTAACATTCCTGTTTCCTGTGTTGAGCATGGCGGAGGAGGACGTGGAGGATGGCGGCCGTGTCATCACTTCCTCACAGTGTGAGGGCAGAGCATGAGACACATGAGACACTGCAGAGCAGACGTCCTCATCACGACAGGGTGATTAGTGACAGTGTTTCAGATCATGGAAGTAAAGTAACCAGTAGTATATCAAACATCTGTATCCTGGAGTAACTAAGTAATGTACTGCATTACTCTGGGGTATAATTGGCTGTTTCTGACCTCTAAATTTCACCTTTAAAAACGGTTTCCTCGCCTTGTTTGTTGTCAGTCTTTTCAGCACAAGCTCACAGGTCTGAATTTACTGTTAGTTTTTCATTCTGACTGTATCAACACAGCTCATCTAAAAATCAGGCAAAAACATAGAATCTGAGTAGAAAAAGGATACTGTAACAAACACAAACATGTTTAACGAATCATTTGCATAACATGAAATGTAAATATAAATTATACATTTTAGTAACCTATGCACACGATTTGTAAACAGCAAAGTTATTCAAACTATTTACAGAACAATCAGGAGTTAGGGGACTGCAGGTTTGCCGTGTTCTGACCTGCTGACATCAGGAAACTGGAGCGGGAAGTTCAGGACCACACACTTGGGCCTGATGAGGCGGTCCAAGTCTTTGGGGCGATGGTCTGGGATCTTGTTCATGAAGGAGGGGATGGATGACAGGAAGGAGTCCATGTTGAAGCGGGAGTTGAAGACCACGACATCTGCCACCAGGCTGGTGTCGCACACACACACACACACACACACACACAGGACATGAAGCTCCATCACTGAAGGCCGCGCTCTGCAGTTTACCTGAGATTCAGGTCAACTGTCTGAAACAAGCTGCTGTAGCTCCTCCCACTTTAAGACAACTAAACTCTGATTGGCTGCCCTCACATATAAATTATTTACTTATAGTGTGTAGCCGTGTCTGCACCTGGAGCTTTTGACCTATACACACCTGTGTAACGTGAACTTTGACCTGAGGTCAGAGCTTCGTCCTGGAACAGGTACACCTGTGTTTACGTCCTGAAGTTCAGACTAGCTCTGAGGAGAACCTGGGCAGGAGCGTAAGGACCTGCTGTCTGCAGGTTTACATAGGTCACGTTTAAGCTTCAGGTGAACATGAAGACACGCCTCCATGTAGTGATCCAGATCAGATACATTAGTTTGGACTGAGGCTTTGCGGGGAGGCGTGCGGACACCGCTGGGCGCGGGCCAATCAGACATCTGCTAACGATCCCTACTGTGTTATTTGATGGCACTGTAACCACGTTAGAGGAGACGGAGCGGCTCGGCTTATTGACGAGCTGCCCGCAGATCAACAACAATCAGTTTTCTGCCGCTCGTTACTGTCCCGCGGCTGATTAATGAACACTACAGCCCCTGCAATTAACCAATCGCATCCCAGCAGCTCATTAACCAATCACACACTGCCTTACCAAGACAAACTAGAGCACAGCGCATCAATCAGCTAATAATCAATAATCAGTTTACGGGCTGGATGCTGGCAGTACGAACATCAGAGTAGCCATTACTCAGACAGCTGACAGGAAGCTGATCGGCAGCTTTCTGTGGCACACCGCCAGCTCCAGACCAGCACAAACCCCAGACCAGCTGACTCGCTCCAATGACGGTAATGACAGTTACCGTAGTTACCGGAGCACATGGTTTCTGCTGCTGTCTGCGTGCATCACCCTCACAGCCTAATGGTGTCACAGCCCACACCCTGGAGCCAGCAGTACCTTCTGGTTAGGCTCTACAAACGCAGCACGACATGGACTCCCCCACCCCGTACAAACACACTCACCATGAGAGCACCTGGTTGTAGCCGTACTGGAAGTCCCTGTCCTGGTGTCGGCGGACCGGATAAAGCAGCTGGTTCTCGTGGAAGTACAGCACCTTCTTGAGCCGGGCCAGATCCGGTCTGAGAGCCGCCAGCTCACACAAGCTGAGGACGGAGCTGCTGAAGAGGAGCCTGCAGAGAGAGGAGACGATGAAGGAGGTGCAGACAGCGTGTCAGCAGCTCAGCTGATCATCTCAGAACACTGAGAATTCCTCAGTGAACTGCAGAGCCGACGCCTGCTTCCTGCTTCGAGCAGGTGATGGTGTAAGGCCGGAAGAGGAGCTCCTTCTCCTGGGCTGCACTGATGGAGAGGGCCAGTAAGCGTTCAGGGCTCACATGGATGCTTGAGTGATGGTTCGTGGCTTTGCTGAGTAATGTCAGAGTGGGTTTTCAAAATAAAAGTCCCTGCTTCTTTCATGCTCTGGGAGGGGGACACACACACACACACACACACACACACACACACACGGACATGTCCTCATACAGTTGGTGACGGCGTCTAACCCACACAGAGAGATCAGAGGCCGGTGGCTCGTCACACCTCGTGTTTTGAAGGAGTAGGAGGTCAAAGGTCTGCGTGGTGAGATGGTGAATCTTTGCTCCGAGGATGAGTCAGAGCGTTGTCCCTGTAAGAACGGTGGTATTGATCTACACTCTCTGATGTGATCAGATATGAATCAGCAGCCTGTCAGAGTGGCGGTTTCAGGTCGCTGTGATCCCTGCCTGGTTACGGTGAGTCGCTGTGGACACGTCAGACAGAGAGTTTGGATGTGATGACATCTGTAGACACGTCTGTATGAAACGCTGTGGAACCATCTGCCTCCACAGATTAGACGGGCCTCTGTTTTTAAATGTCTTCACCCTGAGAGACGATGGCTTTCAGTTGACTGGATGTTGTTTTTTTAATGTAGAGCTCATTCTTTTGCTGTTTCGTTGTATCTGCTGTTCTTATGTCCTGTGCAGCACTTTGCGCCTGTGCTGGCTGTTTTACAGTGCTTTATAAATAAAGTTGGATTGGAACTCGAAGCTCTGTTTGCTGCTGCAGTCACTGATGACATCACCTAAATGTTGAGCTGAGCGCCCGACCAGCCCGAGCTCCACAGGACGCTAAAGGTGTTAGAAACAAACGCTCAAACTAGCCCTTGTGAGACTGCAAAGCATGCTGGTTGGTTTGTTGGAACGGCCTGCTGAGCGGATGTGTAGCTCTCTGCTACTAGCATGAGGACAAAGGTGCTGATATTGGTCACATGGACTTTATCAGAACAAATCGCATGACACTTAATCTGAGCATGCTCATTAAAGAGGTTCCACGAGGCAGGGTTCCTCAGGGTTCCGTCTGCGGTCCTCTGCTCTTTCTGACGCAGCTTACATTTCCAGCCTTGGTGTAGTTCAAGCATTCACAGTATTGTTCTTCAAATCTTTATTGTGTGGATGCTGATTAAGCATCCACACTATTGAGTTCCTGTTTCTCTTTATTCTTTATTTTTCTAGTTGCTTCTGTACGTTTTTTGGATTTTAACTACTCCCACAATTTTTGTGCTATTTTCACCGTTCAAACTTTAAACTATTCTGCTATTTCTGGAGATTTGTGCTATGACTTTTGGCAGTTATAGCTATTATACTTTTTAAAATATTAAGCTTTTTGTGCAATTTTTTGTCCCATCAAAATGAATGGGAAATTTCCGCAATTCTGCTAAAACTTGCTCGTTTTTGAAACTTAACTACTTCCTCATACTTTCACGTAGAAACTCCATTCACACTTTAAAATGTTCACAAATTATTGGGCTATTCATGTATGATTCAGCTTTTTCATGTCTGTTACCGGTTTCATCTTATCCCTCTTTAAGTTTTGAGTTTCATCTTTGTGATTTCTCAGAAAATACATGCGTTGTTATGGTTGCTATGCAGTTGGCTTTGAGTGGGCCACTTGTCCTTTTTCAATCTTCTCTTCATGTCCGAACAACTTGCTACTTGCTCAATTTTCCCTCAACCCCAACAAATTATACATCAAAATGTAGGTATTTTTGCTGGCTTTCAGAAAATGTCACTATCATTGTTGTGGGAGTTACAGAATTTTGGCAAATCTCCTCAGAGCAACACAAAGTTTCATCCTTTTTTTCAGTCGTTTCAGAGTTTATAATGGGTGTGTATGGGACGGAATGTTGGTGCTAGAGTGAGACAGCTCAACTGCTAGAGTGAGAGGAGGGGGGAATTAATCTTGAAATCTTCTCTTTAAACTGCTGCTGTGTCCACAGCGTTTGCTCTACAGGTATGATTTTACCCTCAAAATGTAGCCATCGCTGTCCTCTTTCATCCAATGTGTTTATTATTGTAATAGGTGTTATGGTTCTGTCATAAATGTCACCAATGCAGCTTCTTCTCTGATCCTCAGGCTCATCCTCATGGCCGTCACCAGCTAAGTAGCAGCGAGGCCTCTGAGACCTCCCTCTAAATGTCTGTGTTGTCTGTGTGTTGACTCTTGTTTGGTGATGTCAGTGGTTAATGGACAGTTGCGCTCAGAGTTAACGAGGCGAGGAGTTCAGGTGGGGACAGTTTATTAGTTACATGCAGGTTTAAACCACAGCCACCCCACAGTGAGGGTTAAAGTGTGGATTGTGTTACCTGTCTGGGTCTCACCTGTATGACGGGCAGGCAGGGATGGTCTGGCTGAAGTAGAGCGCCGCTGTTCTTGCCCTCCAGTGCCATTTTTTGGCAGGTAGCGTGAAGACGGAGCAGCCCGCGATGTTTTCCTTCAACAGGTCCATAAGCTGTTTGTGCGAGCCGCCGTAAAACGCCTCCACCAACAGGATGTGGGGAGGCGGGGTCTCCTGTGCGGGAGGCGGGGTCTCCTGTGAGGGCAGATGAGAGCTGTTACTCACAGATGGAGTCATATACTCTTCATACGCTCTTCAGAGTCATGAAACACCTGAGCGTCAGTGAATCAGGTTCGGTGTAAAGCGACAGGTGCACGCTCAGCGTCTGTATGCAGCCACGCCCACACGCTCCATATAAGGACACATGTGCACTGGGCTGTCACAGCAGGAAATGAGGAGGGTTTGAACTGTCAGAGGGGAAAGTGGAAAAGCTTAAACAGTGGAGCTGGAATAGGCTCTGCCCCCAAGACCCTGATTACCTGTTGCTCAGGTGTATTAAAGCAGCTGGACAGATGTTAGAGTGCATTTCTGTTGTGACTGAAAGCTGCTTGTCAGCGTTTGTGTGTGATGATGCTCAGGTGTGTGACGTCACCTGGGACTCCAATCTCACACAGCAACACACACACAGTGTGTGTCACTGTTTACAAACCATGAATGACTCATACCAACATGATCAATATGATCAATAACACTGATGATTATTATCACTGTGATCATTACTGCCATGCGTGTTGTGACGCAGCAATGCAGCGCTTCCTTTCAGACAGGAAGTAGTGGGGTCGGTGCGTCAGGCCCATTGATAGTCCATCGATCATATTGATCACAGCGATACAGGAGAGCGATGGCTTTGTGAGCGTGCGTGCAGGCTGATGGAGCTGATGGAGTTTTCCTGCTCATCACTTGGACGGAGCAGAAGTTTTGCACCAATCTGCTGACATGCGAGCTGAACCGATCACACGGGCTGCTGCGCCGGAGCAGATATGGAGGAGATGGCGGGGCGCTGCAGGGCGATTAGCTGCCGCTGCATTGTTGTTGCTGTCGTTGTGTTGTGTGCGCTCGCAGCTCATCCCTCAGCACAATGCGTGCTGATGGATCCATTATGGAGTTTACGCAGCAGCGGCTTCCGCTGAATCCCCTGCCCATGATTTCCAGTCCGCCTCCATTTAGCTGCCCACAAAGCACTCAGCGCGCCCGCACACGCTCAATCAGTCCATATCACCGGGCATGGCGCGGCAATCAGGGCCGCCAATGAGCCGATTTAATGCAGACAAATCTGAGCACAATGTCGGCCGTTATTCTGAAAGCAACTTCCTGTCTAATACAGTCGGAGGACGCCGCGACCTTCAGAGCAGCCGGGCCCACACACACAGCAGGAACCCAGAAACCGAGAGCGCTCTACCCGAAGCGCCGCTTCCTGTCAAACATCTGTTCATTCAGAAATCAGACAACAATCAGCCTGATGTCATCAGTGTTTCCATGTTTACGTCACACGAGCTTAAACCTCGTCTCTGACCTGTCCACAGCTTCCTGTCATCGCCTCCGAGCTGCTGATCAGGAGCACCGACCTCTTTGGGCCCTGGGACCACATGTTTGACCACCCCCTCCCCACAAACCTTCAGATTTCTGATCATCATCAATAACAATGTTATTTATAAAAACAAAGAAGTTGCTTGTCTTGCTGTGCTGACCTCTCACACTGAGCTCTGGGTCCTCACCAGGCCCTGAGCCAGAGGTTGGAAACACCAGATTAGAGCAGGGCGATATGACCAAAAATATTTATCACGATATACATTTGAAAATTTGCGATAACGATATAACTGACACTAGACAAAATACTTTACAACTCCACAACTTTATTAGTGCAGAAAAAAAACCCATCAATGTATTTTCTCTTAAACAAGCAGCTGTTTTTTATGTGAATTAAAGTTATATAAAAAAATTTGCAGTGCAAATGCAAATTCCTCGCTGACAGTTTAACCAAAAGGCATTTCCAGTGGAAACTGGCCGACATATCCTCAGCATAACCATGTATAATATCCACAAAACTTAAAAAGAGGTTATACACACACAATACGGTAATATTATGTTGAAGCACAGTACGTATCATTCCGCGAGGCTCCGCCTACTATAGCCGTAATGCTCCGACAATCCATCAAGCGGTACGGCTTCGTAGCTTAGCAAAGTTGTACTGAAACATTTGACAGATTTTCGAGCGCCGTGTACATAAAATCGTTTCGAGGTCAGTAAACACAACCAGAATTCATACATAAGGCACACGGGATTATAAGGGGCTCTGTCGATTTACAGAAAAATCAAAGGATTGATTTTAAGTGTGCCGTATTTTCCAAACAACACGGTAATAACGACGGCCCGCTAGCATGCGCTACCAAAAATAGTGCTTTGTTGTGTATCTGACAGACGAAAGCTAAACCAGTTTCACACCAGTGAAGTTGCAGCATTTTTACAAACCAGTTCTGGTTCATCCGTTTCATTCAACAATTTGCTTTCGCCGCCATGCTTTTTCCAACGTGTGCGTATGTAAACATAGGCACTGCGCATGCGCGTTTTACCCATATTCTATCGCGATATTTCATTTTTCTATCGTGGCCCAAAATTATACCGGTATTACCGTGAACGGTATGATATGGCCCAGCCCTACACCAGATTATTTAACAGTTTGTTTTTGATCAAATGAATCTGCACAAACAGACAATAAAAAATGACTGAATCATGAATGAAGGGATGGTGTTGTTTCAATTGTTTTAAATAACTGAAAATTGGAAATAAACTTTATGTGTGCACGAACCTCGAAACTGTCAGCGACCCTCGTTTACTTTTCTCGACCTCTCGTCACCTTTCACAGTAAAAGCAGGTTTAAAGAAATTGGACTGTTTTCATGTTTGTGTATCACATTACCAAGATTTTCAATCAGTAAATAAATGATTCCATCAGTGACGTGAAAATAAATAAATGTTCTTAGAGACATTTCAACACCAAGGCTGACACACACACACAGACTGCTATTAATGAAAACAGGAAGTAGAACCAGGTCTGTGGTGCAGTGGTGAGATTTAATAAAGATCAGAGAGGAAATTCACATCCTCACACCAGGACCGGTCGATCAGACTGATTATCGATCGGTGCTCGATGAAGCCGGGTTTGAGGGGCACGTAGATGAGGCCAGAGCGCCGGACGGCGAGGCAGGAAGCGTGTCAGTAGACGCGAGCTGGATGGTTCCACCGTGGAGCCGGCGGGGGATTCCAGCTCACACTCATCTCACCTAAACACCTTTCCTCCCACTGCGCCTGGAAGCTGCCGACTCAGTTGAAACAAAGGGTTAATGCGAGCGGCGTTCCCCGTAGGGAATCCCCCCGCAGCCTGAGTCAGGCTGGAAACAGCATGCTGAGGAAACCACGGTGTGGGCGGAGCCCCGACAGCCTCAGCATGCAGCAGCCGGACCGGTCAGGATCAGGCAGGCCAGCCTCCACCCTGCCATGACGGACAGAGCTCCATCTACAACCACAGATGCCCATCGCCCAAAGCTTTCAGGAGCCCTGCTACGAGGTTTCAAGACGAGCACTGGCATCACGGCGAGGGGCGTGTCTGACTGTGAAACCGCACACTCATTGGCTAATCTGTGCAGCTTCTTCTCCAGCAGCTCCCTGATGAGTCGATAATTTCCACACGGAGGCGAAGCATCACTTTTGCTCTAAACCTGCCCCTCCGCCTCCACCCTCAGCCGGCAGTCCAAACCCACAGAGGTGACCTGTGCTGAGCTCCGACCTCAACACCTGCTGCACGCCTGAGCGTGCTCCTCCTCGGCCCTGCAGAGCAACTCGGATCGCGTCTGATAGCAAAGGTCACGACCCCTGGGGTCATATCGGACTGAGACATGAACCAATCACATGTTTGTTTTTTTCTCCTCTCAATATTAAACCCTCAGCATGGACAGTACTGTGCCAAAGTCTTGAGCCACCCCTCGTGTCTTTATACTTCGCGTGTGCCATGCTGAGGCCTGTTGGAGGACAATAATGTGATGACAGTCCCAGTAGCGCTGCACCCGCCCCCATCTGCACTGTAAATGTCACTGTGGGGTTTTTCTGCTCAGCCCACAGTGACTCTGCACTAACTGATGTACAGAGGATCTCCACAGAGCCTGCCTCACTCTCACCAACACTAAACTAAAACTACAGAGAGGTGATGGTCGCGTTTAGCGACACTGTGGGCGTCTTTAAGTCTTTTCATAAATCTGCCTCTGACACATGCCCTCCTTACAATAATCATTAAAAACACCTAAACCAGCAGTGAAACCAATAAAAACCAGAGTGAAACATCAAACCCACTGTGGAAATTCACCGAAACTAATGAATGAGTGGAATGAATGTAACGGCTCACTCCAGTTCTCTCATCTGTCTCAGTGTTCCTGTTTAATGTTTGGATGTTTAGAATCAATAAATATTATTCTATGTGATTATTTTGCAGTATTGTGAAATTCATCCGTAAACCATTCCCAGTCTGTCACTGCTTGTTTTGCCGTACAACAATTTTTATTCAACTCTGATGTATTTATGTTGCACTAAATCCCAACATCAGTTGCCTCACAGTGCTTTCTACTGTGAGGTACAGACCCCACAATAATGCTGTCAGGCCCCTGTGAGCAGGCACTTGACAACAGTGGGGAGTAAAAACTCGCTTTGACAGGAAGTTTACTGTGGAGCTGGGAAGTAAAAACCCACTGTGATCTGAGATGGGATGACCTGAACGTGATGCTGGACACTGATGGGGTGGAAATAAGAACACCTGGACCTCACAGGTGGAGGAGCTGTACCTTAGTAACACCAACAGGTACATGTTTCTTACTGAAAATGAAAACACACCTGAGACACCCCAGAGCCTTCACCTGTCACCTGTCACTAGTGCACCCATCAGCTGATTCATCCACAGTCTGGTTTCTCAGAGCAAACACCTGCACAGGTATCCATCGCCTGTACCTCAGTGTGCGTCTGAGCGCAGGTACGGTGTTTGTTGGTGGTGAGTGCAATGACCCGAACACTCTCCCACGCACCGAGTCAGGGCTCTGTCTACGTACTGGAGTAGCACTGTTTCTAGGCTTCTACGTCCTGCAACGTGTTCAGCTCCGTTAGCTCTAATAGCACCGTTAGCATCGTTAGCTCTAAAAGCGTATCACCAGGACTCAGTTAGCTGATAGCGGCTAACAGCTAGCCGCTATCAGGTAGCTCTCCTTCCCCGGTGCAAAGTCCGCTCCTCCCCCCCACTCCCCGCCACTGGCAGCCGGCAGGAGGACCGGAGAACCCGCCGGTCTGCTTCCACCGAGGACCCTCATACGAACGGCCAGTTCACCGACAGCGGGACACTCACCTCTGACAGCATCTCCTGGATCACAGCAGAATACGCACGGTCTGACGTCATCACGTAGGTTTAGCCGAGCCGGTGTTGTGCCAAAAAGTGATTGCCTGCCAAAAACTGATTTCCAATGTTTCCGTGTATTTTTTATGTGTAATATCTTTATGTAAGTTGGTTAAAATAGACTTCGGTGAACAGCGTTTACAAAGGAGTTATATATAGAATTAAAAAATTATTATTATTAGTTTTTTCAAGTATCTTTACAGCTCTGTGTTATTGTACTTACATTATAACCAATCCGGTCCTTTATCCTCGTTTAAAATATTTTTACAGAACTATTGTCATATTTGCTGCCATTTCTGCTGTCCTCTTGGCCAGCTTACTCTGACAAAATACATTTTTAATGTTAATGAGATTTTTTTAACTGCATAAATAAAGGTTATATAAAAGTCACTGCCAAAAACTGATTGCGGCTTCTACCTTGTTACACGAATGTTGTTTGTGGCTCAATATGACTTTATGTCATCCATGAGGGATGCATTTAACATATGTTTCACATATTATAGCCCAACAAGTTACTTATAGCAGTTTAAATACGAGCAATCAGTTTTTGGCAAATACCGGAAATCACTTTTTGGCAGACAATCACTTTTTGGCACAACACCTGCTTTTCTTCTGAGTGGAAAAAATAGTTAAATGTAAATTAAAGTCCATCCATTCGCTTCCGCTTATCCTTTTCAGGGTCACGGGGGTGCTGGAGCCTATCCCAGCTGTCAAGGGGCGAGAGGCGGGGTACACCCTGGACAGGTCGCCAGTCGCCAGTCGCAGGGCTAAATTTTTAAAGTCAGAGGTTAAAAACTGCAGTTTAAAGAGTATTACACACTCAGAGACACCAGCCTGCGGTTTTTGTAAGCAGTAAAGTATCAGCAGTACTGCTACTACCGCAGTAATACTGCATTAGTATAGTTAGCAGCAGTCGGGGATTTACAGTAATTTAATCCAAGTTTAATTATTATGTGAATATACTTGAGCCATCGGGGTAACTTTGTGCTGAACATTTGGGGGGTTGAGATCTGTCTAAATAAATAAATAAATCTAGTTAAATTCCCAGATGATTAAACATGCAACTATTTTGCTGGGAATTCCTGAAATGAGTAAAGAAAATCAACAGCCTATTTATGCATGATAATTCATAATTTTATTGGGGGGGGGGGGGGGGGGGGGTTATATTGGTTGGGTCTGATTATTGGGGGGGTCATAACCCCCCTAACCCCCCTGGAAACTACGCCCCTGCCTGAGACTCACCTGAACACACCAGCATGTGTGACCAGGTGCTATCTTACCTGGACAACAGTTTCTGTTCACGCCCAAATTTTCACACAAGTTACAGAGGACACTCACGCCTGTTGTCCTGGGGACAGATGTGGCTACATTTTTGAAAATCAGCAGCTTTAAGAAGCAGGCAGCAGATCACCTGGTTAACCTTGTGGCTGAAAAATGGTATGATGGCTCGTTTGACCTCTGTGAGTGTCACGCCTACATGTTTGCATAAAGTCTTTTTCTCTGTTTTATAAAACGGTTCAACTGTAGTCACATGATGCTGCATGTCCGTGGGTCACTTGATGTTCTCTGACTATCTTCATCACACATCTGCGTGTCTCATGAATACATGTACTTCATGCTTCAGTAAAGGAATCCTTTGCACTGTGTTTACACAGGTAAAACCCTGCAGCTCACACTCACCAGACACACCTGTTCTCACCTGCATGAGCCACTCTGCTTCACTAACAGTCATTAACCAGTGATCAAAGGGCAATGACGGGTCAGCTGACTGCTGTCTGGCTGTTGTATTAAATTGCATAAATCTTTATTAATAAACCTTGTGATACAGGTGTGACGTTGAGCTGGTTTCAGGTGGTTTGAAGGCTGTGCTGCGCTCCGACGAATGGTTCAGAGCAGAGATCACTGCACCAACACTGATTTAAAACCACGTCAAAGTCAAACTTTATCGTCCGCGTGCCACGCTTACAGGACCCAGTATGGACGTACCCCGTCACACACCTGAAGCAGGACTAAAGTGAAAGCTGTGAAGCGCCGTGTGGACGTCCAGCATCATTCAGGTAAGAGGACTCATGACAGCATCCGTTGGCTCGCCCGGTGGAGGCGGAGGCGGGGGTGGACGTGAGCCGCTCGGCAGGTGTGGATGAAGGTGTGAACGGAGAGTGGGAACGATCACATCTTCAGTTACTGACGACATGTTTGTTTGTCAGATGTGCAGAGACAGCACTCACACCACAACCTTTATTCCAAAAAGGTCATAGTTTATTCAGGAAATCATCAATTAGAAACGAGCCTAAATTAAAAGCCCCGAGTTTATTCTGAGCAGTTTAATCCGTGTCAGCTCTCCTCAGGCTGTGTGGGTCCTCGCTGGTCTCAGATCAGCTCTTCTCTGCACTGTGTGTGAACCACACCTGTTTGCATCTGCAGATAAAAGCCATAAATCAGAGGCTGTAAGCGCGCGTCCTGCTAATGTGGAGAAAACCGATGATTTCAGCCTGAACCAGAAACGAGAGAGCTGCGCAGTCTTCCTCCACCACACGAATCATCTGGAAGTAAAATTTACAGAGTGTTTCTTTTCCTTTCTGGTCCATGCTGTCACAGGCTAAGCTCCCGGAACACGAGTTTGTCAGTTTAAATAAAGTTTATCCGTCAGTGCTGAGCTCATGTTCCGGACGAAGGTCCAGCCTGAAGCCAGCGTGCTGCGAGGTGTGTGTACTGCGGTCAGGTGTGTGTGTGTGTGTGTGAGGAGCGATGATGTGAGCGAGCAGCAATGTGACGGTAACACGAGGAAGCTAAAAACGGCGCTCGTCTTCGTCGCTGTAGCGTTAATGAATCAGACCCCGGTGCTACAAGAAGAATAACACAGCTTTATTAAAATTGATTTTGGCTACATTTATTCGAGCATGGAAATTAAAAATGAAAAATCATAAAACATTTCAGGAATTCCTTCATCGTCTTCACCAGTCTTTCATCACCTCTTTAGTGGGATGAATAAAGTGGATTTTTTTTTTAATACAGTGTTTTCACCAGAAGCTTCGTATCCAAAGTTCCCCAAATTTAAAATTTCCAGTAGTTTGGAAAAAACAAAGAAAGCAACAAGAAAAGCTCCAGAGTTTTGCTCCGATCATTTTACTAAAATAGATGTTTGTGAGGAACTCTAATACTGTACACTACAGTATGAAATAAATAAAATTAGGAAATATAAAATGAGTCACATAAATAAAATGGCAAACTCTCAAATTAAAAACAAAAGTAATACTGACAGAAATACTGAGGTGAACAGAAACACAGAAAATTGCACAAACGTGTAAACTAAGAAACTGACGCCTTGCTACGCTAACACTGACGCATCGGACAGGTAAGCTCGTCACTTTAATACTGAAGCAGAGGACAGGTGGCGCTGTACAGGGATGGCACAGGTGAAAGGTTTGCATATAATAAGGCTTTCTCTGGAGAAAAATTCAACACACTCAGAGGGCTCTGCCTTTCATTTTCATTTCCTCTGCGCTTTAAGACTCCACGTTTTATTTTGAAAATCACACAGGTTTAAATGTTCCTTCACGTAAAAAAAAAAACAAATCAGGAGGCCCAAAGTCATGTGGTTAGTTGGCAAAATAATAAAGTCGAATAAAAAATAAAAACATCACAGTAAAAGGAGATAAAATACGACAATAACACTGACAGGAAGTGGCCGAGTGTTCGAGGCTGTATACCCTCTTTTTTTCTTTTTCTTTTATTTTGTAGTGATTCAGGGAGTGGAGTGCAATTTCCTGAAGTGAGGTTCGAACACAACAACACACCGAAAGTTAAGAACATCATAGCACCACACAGCTTTTAGGCCTTATAATACTGTACATTAAAAACAGCTTCATTTCATTATAGTGATACTCATTACGACTTCTTCTTCTTCTTTTGTTGTTTGCATAATGTGGATTTTTAAACGGTCCCACACGGCTTGGGGGGGGGGGCGCTCATGGGGTCGAGTCTCCGCTCAGGGACTGACGGAGGTTACCTGGGGCGTGGAGACGTTTTAAAAGTTAAACACTAACACTGATAATAATAGATCCCAGTGTTATTCAGACTTCCTGTGGACCCGCCTCTCCGTTTGGGCTCATCAAACCAAACTTCACATAAAACACTCATGAACTTTGACTCATCAGGTTCAGGCTGTGATTCCAAAGATTTACCCTCAAACGCTCAAAATAATACAAAATAATGTTGCTAGCATCATTTTATTCACATAAAACCTCCCTCAGGTCTGAATGTGTGTTTAGGTATCATGGTGATGAAAACAAGCTAACCTAGCAAAATCGAGCAGGGATCATTAACGACCGCGTATATGACGCTACGCCTCAAAGACCACACCTGGTGTTCAGAGAACTACAACTTCAACAGAGTCCCTAATTAGACCGAGACCATCGCTAACCCTAACACGTCATTGAGAGTTGCTAAGGTTGCTGTTAGTGTCTTTAGTAAATGGTGTTCTGCTACAACAAAACTGGTTTCTCAGTAGGTCTCAAGGTAAACCTGTCTTCTCTTGGATTCACAAACACAATAATAAAAAATACTTGTACAGGCTTGCTTGTCCGATTTAAGTAGAAGCTTTTTGGGCTCTATTTTCAGTGTTTTTACTTAAAGGTTGAAAACTAGTGCCTTGGGGTCTTGGGGTTTTGCCCCCAAGATCTAAAAATCTATAAATCAAATCTAACATCAGCTCAGCAGAAACCTTAAACTTCAAGGTTTGAGAGCTTCAGACTGAACTGCCGAGGTTCAAAGTTCGGCCTTTCTGGCTGTGAAACTATCCCAGCACTTTAGCTAACGGCAGAACTTAAACTTTAAAATGTTAAAGAAACAGGAGTCCATTAAAAAAAGCTGTCAACAAACACTTTGAAGGAGAAAATAATCAGACTGAACCTGATAAATCAGAGGCCAGAGTTTTGTTAATAATACTAAGTTAACATTACAGCCTTTTTAAAATCATTTATGTTTTCGGTCGGCTGAACGTGAACGAAGCTGAATCAGACCATAAACACAATTGTGACCCATCAGTCTCAGCAGGAAGTCTAAAGTAAACACTAATTTGGTGTGAGAAGATGACCGCCGTCCCCTCCGGCCCTCGTCTTCCTTTCAGCCCCTCATAAAGCAGCAGCTGCATCGAGCCAGCGTCCCAAAGCTTTTGTTGCTCCTCATCAGTCCTCCTGGTCTGACCTGCCGTCTGTTTTCCCTTCTCGTGAGCTCTCGTCCATCGGCAGCGGCGAGCCTTTACCCTCAACGTCCCCCATCAAGTCCATCTGGCTCCTGCTGTCGCCCTCCTGCTCCTCCTCTCCTTTTCTGAAACTTCCCTCCTGCCGCTCTGTCACCTCCTCAGACATCTTGCCGTCCATTTCCCTCTCCTCCCGTCCTCCTCCTCCCTCACCGCTGACCCTCAGCATCGCACTGCCGCCATCCTCCTGCTGGTCCTCTGGGTCCGAGTATCCAAGTGGCCCCAGCCCCTGGAGGTAGCCCCTCATCAGCAGCTCGGTGGGCTCCAGCCCTGCAACTGCAACGCCTCCTCCGCCTCCCTTGTCCCTGGCCTCCCTCTCGGCCGCCTCACGCTCCTCGGCCTCCCTCTTGCAGTATGAGTAGCGGTGGTTCATGTGCTGCGAGTATGAGCCCGAATGCGAAAAGCGTTTGCCGCACTTGTCGCACTGGTAGGGCTTCTCTCCAGAGTGCAGGCGTGAGTGCTCGATCAGGTGGTGCTTGTGTTTGAAGGCCTTCTTACAGATCTGACACTGATGGGGACGTTTACCTGCAGAAACACAATGAAAGGTGGGACACGGTCAGGACGGACACAGCTAGACACGGAGACGCACAGCAGAGTGAATCAGCACATGACAGACAGCTGCAAACCCAACGAAGGAACAAGAAACTCTGAACAGCTACAGACACTGAGGACGTACAAACACTACAAAGAACCAGGAAACATTTGTGTTTCCAAGGTTTTCCAACTACATGAAGACCTGGAAACTGTCTGGACTCTGTGGATGGTGTTTATTAATTAATCAGATAAGAAGATTTTAGACTTTATTTTGAAGCAAACATTCAGGTGTTCGACTCCGTGAAGTCTGGCCTAAACTCAGGCGCAGCTCCACCTTTATGGAACCAGATGTTAATTATCTTTGGGCCACATCTGGTCCATAGCACAACAGCTGTAACTGGGCATGAAGTGCAGTAACTAATCCAGACTAGGCTGAATGAAATGTGGGCGTGATAAAAATGAAATTAAAAAAAATGAAAAATGGAAGTGATGTTGTCCATTTATCAACCCGTCTGCTGATTATTTCCACGGTTTATCGCTTCAGCTCTGATCTACATGGAAAACTCTCACGTGTTTTTTCATAAAGAGACATAAATCTACAGCTGGACCAGAAAAAAATCTCTTAACTCAAAGACACAGCTGAAACAATCACCAATCAGAAGATTGAACTACAGATCTTTGAAATCTGTGCGGTGATTGGCTGACGGTAAAAAACAAAAACATGACGGGTTTGAACTACAATCTTCAACTCATCCTTTTAACATTTCATCACACCCTCGGTGTCTGTCTGTTGCCATAACAACAATGAGGCATGCTTGAGACACCACGAGGTAACGCGAACCTTCATCGGCCTGCGGTGAGCTGCGATGACATCACAGCTCCGGATTTAAATTTAAGGAGGGGCAGGAACCCTAACAGCTGTAACAGCTCCCAACACACACACAGAGCTGGTTTACTACGACTGTACAGGCGGAAATTTCTTATGTCTGACTGAACAGGATGCTTCAGCTGCTGCCAACTGGCAGGCTGAATGCTGCCCAATCACACGTCCCACGCACACATGCACCAAGAACATGGCTTTACCCCGACACACACACACAGGCAGATCATAGCCACAAATAGACCCGGAGCGCCTGTAACATCCACCATAGCTGGCATTCACACACACACACAAACACACACACACACACACATACACACAGCGGCAGAAATAACTGAGACGGTAGATTCCTGCTTCGAGTCTTGGAGGTGGGAGCAGAACATGAGGGTGATGCAACTGAGTGAAAGACATGAAGGTAGAGCAGGTCTGAGTCTGTGAGGATGGCACACAGGTAAGATCAACCAAACTCCAATATTAGCACAAACACGCAGGTTTGACTTCCTGTATCAATGGGAACAACAAAGACGTATTCTCATGTTCAGTTTTTGTTCTATCACATATCAGAGGAATGCAAACAACACATGATTATCATTCCATGAGCCCCCAACTCCCAAATCATAAACCCCACTTTACTGTAACACCAGGACAAGCAGCGAATCTGACGACAGGAAGCATCAGTCTGACGTCAATGAAAAATTACTATTTGATATTAAATAATAAAATCATGAGAATGACGAGAAAACAAAAAACACAAGTAAAATCAAGATGAATGTGAGTGTTCAAGGACAGAAAACGAGTCATTACCATGTGTTACTACCTTTAATAACGAGCAGCTGAAAGGAGGCTCCATGTTAATGGGTCATTAAGTGGAAGTGCTGTGGGTTAATGTGTGAGGCAGGACATGAACCAAACTTCATTTAAAAAGCACTGATTTTATCTCCAGAGCAGTGAGAAAATGACAAACTGAGCTGACGCCGCGCAGCCAGAGTCGTCTGAGGGCGTGGCTCTGCTCAACGCCACAGATTACCTTTATCCGTGACGCAGCGAAAGGCGTGAAGGTGAGACACCAAACTTTAGTGAAACACTGATTTTATTCAGGACATGCTGGGGGGTCGTTTAGGATTTTGATTTGGATCAGAAGAGTCCTGCAGAGAAATCTCATGAAAGCATTAAACCCCACAATGCTGCAGTCTTACTGAAGCCTCCACATTCATCACATTTCAGCCTCTCGGCTCCTGCGGGGCGACTCGGTAAACTGGGACGCTTTAATAAGAACAGTGTTTGCTGCTTCACCTTTCCTGCTGTGGTGTTATCATAAGTTGTTTGTTTCCAGTTTAAAAATGGAAAAAAATGGACCATCTCTCGGCTGTAATTAATATTTCCTTTTGATCTTCACACAGTCATGCAAACATGCACTCCTCCTCCTCTCTCAGTGTGAATGAGGTGCTGCTGATATTTGGGGCGCTGAATGTTTTTGTACTGCTCTCTGTATTAAAGGCTGCCTACCCCCCGCTGAAAAGAAAGGCGCATGTTAAAGGCCACGGCCTGCAGAGAACAAAAGAGAGAAGCAGAGCTACGAGTGGGGAGCTACGTGAGGAAACAGAAGAGTGAGGACAGAGGAAATAAGGAGGCATTGGGTGGGTAAAAAGAAGTGTCCAAGTGTTATATATACCTGTGTGCTCATATTTGTGTCTTAGGAGGGAACTGGTCTTCTGGAATGTTTTGTCGCACAAGTCACACGCGTACATACCACTTTCAGTCTTCTTAATCTTCTTCCTGGAGAGCAGCGAATCGCTGTCTGTCAGGTCGTCCAGGCCTGACAGATAGTCCGCCGTGCCGTCCAGCAGCTCCCCCTGAGACAGAGACAGAGCTTCAGTACCCCGATAATCCCACACCTGTCGGCCTCACGCCACGAGACTCCCCCCCACCGCCTCTGTGATCCCAAGTCTGGACAGGGCTTAAAGGCCCAACCCGGTAAGTCCCCCTCACCCAGGAGACTCGGAGAAAGAGGCGTGTGTTTACAGATAACAGCTGACAGCAGGTGAGCTGAGGTCAGAGGTTTACCACGAGACCGGAACAAAACGCTGACCATCATTTTTAGTTTCAATTTCAGGAACTTTGCCAAAAAGTCCACGCAGCTGCTTTCATACAAATCATCCAAGAGTCAGCGGTGACTGGCGCTTCAAGGGGCGGGACTTATGAGCTGTTTACCTTTGGTGCTGCTGACAAACGGTATTTATGATGGCACAGTGAAAAACTCCCAGCATTTCACTAAATCCAGATTTGATCTGTGATCTGTTTTCAGGAGATGAATTTCCCTTCTTTACAGGAAGTGAAGTTTTCCTTTAAAGGGCAAAAAATTCTCAATCTGGAGGCGTTCGAGTCTTACGTGGAACCAGCCTCTTTTTCTCTGGCATTACTTCCACACTTTGCATTTTTAAAAATACTCAGACATGAAACCTGGAAAACTCTGACTACTTTCAGTCGAAGCAAACACATCCCGCCCCATAATGAGACCAGTTAAATGTAGATGCCACAGTGGAAACGCTGAAGCTCAGCTCATAGGTCCCGTGGCAGGGAGACCCTTTAAAATTCTCCACGCTCAGCACTGGCTGGGTCAACAATATTTTTAACACATCACTATACAGACAGCTGTAAGCCCCAAGCCCAACAAACAATCCCTTTATCTAACTTCTGTGCTGTGGAGCAAACACGTCATCATGATCAAAGCTAACGGAGCTGACGGCGGGTTTGGACTGCCAGCCGCCATGTTGTGTGATGGAGATGACAAAAGCCCTGAAAACTAGCAGCCACCTGTTGTCTTTGCTGTTATCTGTCCAACCATGAGCCATGCACGGCCAGTTTGCAGGTTTTCAGTGCAACACACTCCAGTCTGAGCAGGTCAGGGTTACTAAAACCTGGGAATACTGACCCTCCATGGCTCCTGGCTGGCTCTGTTTAGAAGAAAGAAAAAACAAAACAAAACGCATTGCCCTTACTTTACATGATTTTTACCTGGAAGCCTGGTTTCCGCTGGTACTTTCTCCTCTGCTGCATTTCAGCGAATGTGGTTGCCCCGGTGGCGTAGGTGTAGGCCATGTGAGGCAGGAAGCTCATGGGGTCAAGACCCGGGTAGGGCCTGAGGCCTGGGATGGTCGCTTGGGCAGGAGTCATGAAGGTGGGTGGGGGAAATGCTCCGTGAGGTGGAAGGGAGGTGTAGACAGGTCCACCAGCAAAGGCATTAATCCCAAAGATGGGACTGGTGCTTTTCTCCAGTTGGTGAATAGCATTCCCTCCACCATCAGATCCCAGGACCTCCTTCTTAATGTTGACCAAATCAAAGGGCCCAGACCCCTGCTCTCGCCCCAAAGCCTCCCCGTTGTGCTCTCTGATTAAACCATTGGGTCTGGGCCGCTTCTCTCCGGCGGAGGAGAACTTCTGCGCCATGTGTTTGGGTAGTGACAGATCCAGCGGTGTGTCCCCGCGGGCTTCCTCCGAGTTCAGGCTGTTCGGAGTGTAAGAGCTACTCTGAGAGTGTTTGGAGGAAGTAGAGGAAAGGTTAAGGGGTGATGGTGTGTTGCTTCTCAAGTGGTCCAATGATTCTAGTGGTTTTTGCCCTGCTGTCTGCCGGCTGGTTGTAAACTGGTGGGAGGACTCGCAAAAGCCATTAGTGAAGCCTCGGTGTAAATCTGTAGCTGGAAGTGACATTGGAGACCGGTTCAAGCTGTGGTTGACTTCTGGTCCACTGCAGTCAGGAGGTGGTGACCTTTTACCGTGGTGGTTTTGGCTCTTCCACTGGGCAAACCACTCCTTGACAAACTCTTGAGGGAGGCCAACAGCAACTGAGATTTTGAGCAGTTCCTCTGAGTTTGGCTCAGTATTCATGGCGAAATAAGCTTTGAGCAACGACACGTGATCCTTGAAGGGGCTGACGGGGCTGGTGGCTCGGTTGTTGCTGGAGACCTCGGAGGACATCCCTCCCTGGTGGCTAGCGGGACAGCCGTCTGCCGGTTGCAGGACGGCTTTTATTTCCTCGTTCATTTTGCACAGGTAGCGCTCGTGTTGGTGCAGGGGGATTGGCCCGGGGAAGGTCTCCTTGCAGTATTGGCAGGAGAATGGCAGGAACTGGTTCTGGCTTTCATGTTTCTTTTCCTCACTGCTGAGATCCACAGAATGGCTTGGTTTCTCCTTCTTAACATCCTCTTGCCTCTTAGACTCGTCGATCAGACTCTTGGCCTCATTGACCTTCTCCAGTGTGTAATCTATGATGCTCTTGGTGGGACTGCCGTCGCCCGTCACCAGGAAGCCACCCTGAGTTGCCTTGGTCTCCTCCATCTGGGCACCTAACTCCTTCATGTAGGACCTGAGCTTGTCTTCAGGGCTTCCATCCATTTTTTGCCTGTACACCGTGTTGTCCACAATCTGGAGCACCTTCTGCACCTCGCTCAGGTTGTTGCCAAGGGATCTCACGTAGCCCAGCATTTGGAGGTCCAGCCCAATGCCTCCCAGATGTTGAAGGGGACTCTGGGAGGAGTTGTGAAAACCCAAGGGGCTCCCCCCCCGCCCGTTCAGGTAGACCCCGGGTCCCCCAAACGCATGCTGTGAGGCCATCAATAGCCGGTAGTCGTTGAAGTCCATCGGCTCAGGTTTTATGTCCAGCTGACGTGGCTGGTCTTGCTGCCCCAGCGGGCGCCCGTTTTCAAGTTTGTGGCGAAGCTGGGCCATGGCGGGGCTTCCAGGTGATGAGGTTGTAGAGCTGGGGGAGGAGCCGAGTTTGCCACCATTTCCATTGCGTACTCTTCCATTGAGGGCAATCAGGCCAATGCACTTTTTGCTGCTGATGTGGGAACTGTAGGAGCCGGAGTGGGAGAAGCGCTTCTTACAGTTGGAGCATTCATATGGCTTCTCA
The DNA here is from genome assembly GCF_056152115.1 of Neolamprologus brichardi. NCBI lineage: Eukaryota > Metazoa > Chordata > Actinopteri > Cichliformes > Cichlidae > Neolamprologus > Neolamprologus brichardi. Next base: position 31,803,849 of record NC_142119.1, on the reverse strand, counting down.
CCTGAAACACAGCCCAACGTCTGGATTACTTCTCAGCCCACAAACATGCTCTATAGTTTAACGTCAGATATTTACTTAAAAAAAACATCATCATTCGTCCACAGTTAGTCACCAGTGTGAGCTTTACACCTTTGATCCAGAATTGGAGCTGGTGCTTTTCCTCCTTCAACACCAGCAAAGTGTATGTTATCCATTCACCATCTCAGCTGCTGACGTCCAGGATTAACTATGAACTGACCCTCTGGCACATCTTTTAGCTAACGTGTCCCCCACTGTTATTCAGAGCTCATAATATCGGTTCATTCGCTGATTAAAACAATTCAACAACGATAACCAGCAACTGTTTGAATAGTTGTTTGTTTGCTGGCTAACAAAAATTGAAATGAACAAACAGATCAGCAGCGAGATTTTGGAGGCGGTCCAGATGTTCTATTTTAGAAAGGTTTTCTTTTTAACAACTTTTTTTTAATGAGGTGCTTTATGAGTATGCTTCACGTTACTATGTATGATACAGTAACTGACGCTTTGGGTTTTGGTTTTAATAATCAAATCAATGGAAAAATCAGTGGATGAATCTTCAATAAAAATAGAAACCATCATGATGAAAATGTTCCTTTTTTGGAGCTGAACTGCTTTGTGATCAGATACGAAGATGGGAAGTGAAACTGTTGACTGTCAGATGTATTAATACTGTGGCTAAAGCAGAAGCCAGACAGTCAGATGTGGAAACACAATCAGCGTTTTATCAGAGTCGATGTAAACGCGAGGAGGACCGGATCAGACCCGTGTCTGCGGAAAGTTTCAGCTCTGATCCGGCCCTCAGAACTCCACTCACCGCTGTGAATACGAAGATGCTCCTTCAGGTGGTGCTTGTACTTGAAGGCTTTTCCACACTCGCTGCATTTGAACTTGCGGTTTCCAGTTCCTTCAGTAAGCAGTGGTGGCTGCAGAAAGAAAAACAGATTTGAAGTGATGGAGGAGGAGTGGGAGTCGCTGCAGAGAGGGAGCATGAGCTAACGGGGAATTTAATAGTATTTAGTGAAGCAGATCTGATAGGCATTCTGAGAAACGGCGTGGGTGGCGCTGTGCAGAGGTAACACTTTCTGGTGGAGGTGCATTCCCAACATTTGAAATGCAAATACAGAGATAAACAAACACAAACAGTCGGGGAGCGTCCTCCCCCCTCTGCTGAGTGGGAGCTCAAATCCTTTCGTCTCACATGCAGATGATCGGTGAAGGAAACACAAACCTGAAGACTTGTTTCTGTCGTCTACAGCAGAGAAAACAGCTTCAAGTAAACGCTCTACTCTCTGCTCTGATCTGCACTCATTCACCATGAGTTCAACCCCAGAGGAGACTCGAGTCCACAAATGCAGGAAAGCAGATCTCCTGGGATCCAGCAGGGAACCTCTGCCAGGACCTCGTTATTCCAACATGAACCAGCTTGTCCCAGTCCCTCACACGCAAACACAAATGTTTTTGTTTAAACTGAAATTACCGCTGAAAGAAATTACATGCTTTTGAATCGCCAACAAAACTTCTTAACCACCGTCGTTAATGATCACGTCTTTGTCTGCAAATCCTACCTGTTTGGACTCAAATCAAACACAACCTGCACGAGGTCCATCCTAACCAAACACTGCTGCTCCCAGCATCCACCCACCCATCCATCCGTCCGTTCACCATCCCATCCACCCATTCATCCATCCATCCACCCACCCATCCACCTGTCCATCCATCCACACAGGAACTGAGGACTGGTTAAACTGGATAAAAGTGGGCTTGGGCAGTTTGTGCTGACTGAGCACTGTCATGTGTTCCTTATCACACTGTCATGCAGTGAAGATTAACTGTATATATATATATATATATATATATATATATATATATATATAAATATATATATATATATATATTTAACTGCATTAGTGTGGCCACTGCTTGAAGCAGCCACATCACGGCAAGAAGCAAACAGCTGTGAGTGTTTGTGCTGCATACTCAGGAGCAGTCCCGGGTGTGCAAGCACAGCCTGAACAGCTGTGAGGCTGTGCCATACAGATGTTTTACATCTGTATGGCAACTATAAAAATATTCATGGCAGCACAGTAGAAAGCCTGTGAACAATGATTACTGAGTGAGGCGCTGCTGTCGGGGGCAAACCGTGAAGACTGAACAGACAGATCTGCTTCCTCCTCACCGACGCACACATGCCTGTTCTCTCTTTAACAGTTTAACTCAGGAAGTACACAAATAAACGGCCACTTAGAGGATTATGAGTCTTCAATCCAGCAGGGAGAAGACCATCTGGTGCTGGTTAAGGCTGGTGGAGGCGGGGTCAGGTATGAAAGCTATTTGTGCTTCTGTGAGGAGACCCGAGGTCTAAACTCAGGAAATCTCATTATGATCACAGCATAATTGGAAAATTGAATGACTCAGTGCTTAGTTACCGACTCTAATGTGAGTTTTTGATCATGAGGGCCAGCAAACAGGCGTGTGCAGGAAACATTTAACACCAGCTTATGATTACATTACTGTGTGACACCCTGCCTGTCACCAAGGCTGCCCGAGCATCAGAGGAAGGCCGTGAATCTAATCGGTTCCAGCAACAGCAGCTGATGTGGAGTCTGATGGCCGGTGGAAGTCAACGCACTCACACCTCCCACGCACGACACATTGCAGCTGCTGAGAGAAACACCCAGAACGGAGGTGGTCAATAATGGAGCGACTGGGCAGACTGGAAGAACTGGGAGGAACTTCATTCATGTGTTAGACAGCAGGAAGCCACGTGGATCTCTCACCCTTCTAAACAAACAGAATGAGGCGGCGTTCCTCAGGGCTCCGTCTGCGGTCCTCTGCTCCTTTTAACGCAGCTTAAATTTCCAGCCTTGGTGTATTTTTATCTGTTTTTACCCTGCAGGGACCACAACCGCTGATTAATTACTAATCTGAGTCATCGCATGTACTGATGGAGTTCCCCGAGCCTCCCTCCTCCGCTGCTCAGCATCCACAGCTGATGCAGTGCAGTGTCAGCACCTGACGGCAGCTTCTTCTCTGATCACTGCAGTTTTCTGTCTGTTAGTGAAGCCAGCGTGGAGTCAGTCCTAACGTTTGAAGACTGTGTCTTTATGGATTTCATACTGGAACTCCTGTGATAGACTTTTAAATAAAGTTTGAAGGTTTAAATGGACGTAATAGGTGTGCGTTACCTGGTCTCTGGCAGGCTTGTGCGTGGTCATGTGACGGTCCAGTTGAGCACGGTGGCCGAAAGTTTCGGCGCACAGCGGGCAGGGGAAGCTCTCCTCGTTCTTCTCGTGACGGTACTTGATGTGTTCCTTCAGAGACGTCAGGCGCTTGTAGCCACGGTCGCAGTACGGACACGTGAGCAGCTGGGCGAAGTCATCCTGCGTGTCGGGTCCCAGGTCTGTAGGTCAGAAGTCAGGAAAGAGACAATGTGCTTAACCCTTTATTTAGACAGAAAAATCACATGACCGAAGCTCCCCAACTGTTTTGAACTTAGAGATGATTTTACAGTCAAAATGATGAGTCTGGGATTGAAGGTCACAGAAACACACATCATACTAAAGGTCGCGGTCGGAGTGGCACCAGTGAAATCTGAATCTTCTATAATCTCGTTAACAAGTCAGCTTGTTGACTTCTCTCTACAAAGCTTCAGAGTCACATGTTTGAGCTGCCAGCTTTTTGACTACTAATCTCTTTAAAAATGAATAATCGATCCTCAGTTTGTCTTCTCGGTCTCTCACCGTGCTCGCTCTCCTCCTGCCCCGTGACCTCAGGCGTGCCCAGGCGCGTCACCTCGTCTGGGGCTTCTGGATAAATGACGGCAGTGTCGCTGCGCTGCAGGTACTCAGCGATGCACGCAGAGTGACTGTCGCCGTCCTCCAGTTTACGCTTCAGGAAGTACTCGTCCAGCTCAGGGATGCCCTCTAGTCGCTTCCCTGGATGCAGGGACAAAGATCGTCCGGTCAGAGGACCAATCATCACACTGCAACCTCAGAGGACCCGGCATTGAGCCCTGAGGGACTCCTAAACTAACATTGCTGGGTCCTCTGACCGCCCATTGACCATTATGACCCGGGATGTCGTTTACTTCCTCTAAAGTTACGAAAACAGCGAAGGAACCAACTGAAGTCAGCCTGCTGTAGGCCACGCCCACACCAATAAGCAATCCCACAGTTTGTATTAATCACTCAGGAAATTATGTGAAAGACAAAAATTCAGCAGGACATTTTACATTAAGCTTTTAATTACGATCGCTAATTATCATTAGTCATTATCATTAATTAGTTTTAATTACTCAAATAAATAAAGATGAAGAAAGACAAAAAATATTATCCCAAAGAGTCGTACAGTAAAGTTAACTAAAAAATGTATAAAAAAACAAAGGAGTAAAGTATGGAGACAGAGCTAAAAATAAAATAAGACAAATATAAATAAAACCTCTTCTGATGGCGATGACGCTGATGGGTGACGATTGATCATGTGTGATCTCACCTGCACTGTTTTCCACAGCGTGAGGAGACGCCTCCGGGCCCACGGCTTCGTACTCGTCCGTCCCCCCATCTGTCCAAACACAACACAGGAGCACATCATTTACCCTGCTCTTCCTCTGATGGAGGTCGGGGCTGGTCCCTTCCTCCTGTATCCTCCTGAGTCATGAGTATCATTTAGCTATTTAGCCCCCCCGACACTAATAACAGTAACTACAAACCACTATGAAAATATTCATGACAACAGTGAGAAAATGAGAAGCACAAACCGAACGTGAAACCAGATTTAAAATCAAACAGAAAAACTACAAAACACTTAAACATGGCCCAAAACACCACACGCTGACCTCTGACCTCACCAACTCACAGGTGACCACGTGACTCACCGATGCGTCTCCAGGCGTGGGGGTCCTGGAACCCATCTCCGCTCTCGGCGCCCTCCTGGTCACGGTGGGACAGCAGGGCGTGGCCGACCCGGGGCGACGCCTCCAGAGCGGGCACGCCTGCCGGACTGCCCTCATCCCCGTCCGCTCCTGCTCCACCTCCTCCGAAACTGTCCTCGTCATCGGTGTCTGAGGTAGTTTCCACAACGTTCTCATAGTTTAGCACTGAAACACAAAAGAAGAGGGGGTGACCTCTGACCTTAGAGTGTTTGTAAACACGGCGTATGTTCTTTAACAAGTATTAAACAGGAAGTGAGAATCGGGTGTCCGTGATTGGTCTGCAGTTGTTCTGCGCTCTGATGAGAGCGGCCACACTGCGCTGACATCATGGGAACGGGTTAATCTGGCTCTGATGGCGTTTCCTGCGGCAGGCGGCGGCGGGTTCCCACAGAGCGCAGATCCTCCTCCAGCTACACGCAGATTAGCCCGTTCATAATATGATCTTTGTCTGCAGCCTCCCCGACAACTGCACAACAGGTGCAGATGAAAAAGCACAACGGAGAAATCTGCTGACCCGGGCTGAATACCAAGAACGGGGGGGGGGGTTAACCCTCTGTGATCAAACAGGCTTGCTGTGTGGTCCCAGGACACGTTAGACATCAGACACAGGCCCCGCCCACACACACACACACACACACACACACACACACACACACTCTGCTATTGTGTTTTCTTCCTTTGGAGTGAAAGAATGTGTGTGTGTGTGTGTGTGTGTGTGTGTGTGTGTGTGTGAGAGAGAGACTGGGTGCACACAATCAATCGATCACTAACCAGGATCATCTAATCAATAGGACAGGGGTGTCCCCAGGACTCTTAACTGGGGGACCCCGGTGGGGGGGTGGGGGGTGGATTCAAACAAAGCCTGTGTAAGCTGGCTCAGCTGTTAGTGTCTGAGGGGGAGGGGCGGGGCAACAAACCGTGACTGCAGCTTCATGCTCCTCTGGGTCAGAATATAAACACCAGCGTGTGAAGGAATCCTCCAATCACAGCCCGGCCTGCTATCAGTCTGTGGACACTTAAATGAGTCCACAGGATATGCTCACGTCTATCTTTAGACCCTCATTCAGCACATCAGCAGTACCAGCCAGGTATGTGCACACCTGGACACGAATAACACTTGTATGGATGAGGTGCCATCACATCCATATCCATGAATACATATCTAAACACAGGAGAGCCAAAAGTATCTGGACAGTCACACTCTATATTAGGCCCAGTGTGTCCATATACTTTTAGTTTTTACCTGATTTCCATTCTAAACTTTCATCTGCAGTGTTAAACATGTGTGTGTGTGTGTGTGTGTGTTTTATATCTCCTCAATAATAGCTTATCATCATCAGTGATGCAGAATGGGCAGGGCAAGAGTCTACCTGTTCTCAGCTCTGAACCACATATGTGACAGGCTAAAGCTCCGCCCACATATGTGGCTGATGGTCTGGTTACCTGCAGATAAGCACCAGTGCCTTTTATCACTCGTGTTAAACTTTAAAAACCAAAGCGTTCGTTTTCTTTGAGCGCTAATGGTAAACACACAAACACACTTCCTCCACTTCCTGTGGACACCGTCACAGAGCAAGGAAATAAACACTTTATGCTTAGAATTCCACCTTAAACTTCAAGGATAACATTCCACCTTAAATCCTCCCCACCATGATTCCACCTTAAAGCAGAGAATGCCGCAGCAGGCTGAGGGTCCCGTGCCCTGATTGGTCGGTGGGCAGCAGGCACTGACCTCCCAAACAAAGGCCATTCACGCTGCTGTTTGCCTGCCAGGTCACATGACGGAGGCAGAGTGGCAGATGTCACCGGGGGCAACGCAGACAGCGCCCCCCCACCAGGTTTCAGAGGGTCTTTGAGTCCATTCAGGGACAAAACAGACGACACATCACAGAGCGCTGCTCCTCCTCATACAAAGACACATTAGCCCCGCCTTCTTCCTCCTCCCCGGGTTTCATCTTCCTCCTGCTCCAACATTTCTGTCAGACTGGGGGGAAGGACAGATCGAACACTGGCTCAAGTGTCCGTCGACTCACACACGAAACACGACGATGTCAGAACATCACACTTACATCATTCATGATGACATCAGTCAGCTGACCCAACACACAGGCACACACACAGCAAAACAAACAAAAAAAAAAAACCAGAGAAGAACAAATGTCAACAGAAACATGACGGAGTCAAACTGCCTGCACGGAGCGCTCACCTGGCAGGTTCTACTTCCTGTTTACGTGTCTCAGATCAGCTGTTGATCACATGATCAGACTGATTGACCACTGATCACTTCCTGCAGCAGTGTCACAGCTTCATGGAAATCTCCACCTGACTGTCATCTCTGGCAGCCAATCACAGCTCTATATCTGCAGTCGTCAAAGGAGCTTGCAAAGAACAGCGTCTGGACTTCTTTAAGTTGTAGTCAAAGGAGCTCTGCAAGCTCCTTTGACTACAATGACCTGGATGACTGAGAACCTTCACAGACATATATCTGCTGTCAATCATCTGTTGTGACGAGTGGGCGGGGCTCCACAGTGCCTCCACAGCAGCTCTCGGGCTGAAATGGGACCTCTAGATGTTTGCTTCATCCCTGCAGGCTTGATCATTCTGACACGCTCCGCCGCTCTCATAACATCCAGCCATCAATGATCCACATCAATGAGGTCACAGAGGGCGTCCCCATGCAGGTGCTGCGTCCGGTTCCTGTCGTTCGCTGTGAGGTAATGAAAGCAGCTCTGCCTCCTCTCTCACTCTCTCTCACTCGCTCGCTCAGAGCAGATCACCTGAGTAACGGGGGAGGGGGGGAGCCACACGTTGCTGAGGAAATGAGGTCGCTGCCTAGCGGCTAAGAGCTGAAGTGAATCATCATAGAGAGAGCACATAGGTGAATATGGGCAGAAGTAAGTGGACACCTGATGTTACACTCACATATGGTTTAAATGGACAAAGCCTCACAGCAATAGTTTCAGCTAATAATTACACTGCAGAGCCTAAAGTTTGTGGACAGCTCAGGACTCACATATATAATGTTTAAAAGGATATGGCCTAAGATCTGTCCACGTAGTTTTGATATTTGAGTGAGTGTTTCTGTGTGACACATGGTCCACTGCTAACAACATCTGTATGGATTCGACCACAAAGCCTGAACGCACACTTTTGCTTGTGTAACACGTATATATTCAAAAGATGGCCGAGTCAAAAGTATGTGGACAGCAGGCCGTGCGACATGACACTGGTTTCACACGCTGTGATGGCGCCTGTGTGGATTACATGATCGGTCCATTGCACACAGACTTCCTCTGAACGCACCAATCATCACCTGAAGCACCAACCCTGCAGTTCCTCTAACGCCCAGTAGAGGCTGCTTCAAACGGTGAAAATCCCACCGTAGGTTCACACGTTTCTGCTGACGAAGCAAACCTCCACCCGAGCTGCTGCTGTTGGAGGGGGGGGGGGGGGGTGTGTGTGAATTAAATTCATTCTTATTTATCAGCAGGAGTCAGCGCGCACACACACTGCACTAACCATCAATGGTGCTGCTGTGGAGAGGGTAAGAAGCACCAAGTTCCTGGTCAAAGGACACAGCATCGTGGTCAGCAAAGCCCAGCAGCAACTCCACCTACTCCTCAAACCATCAAAATACATGTGGGACTTCATTTGGATGGTTTGGGAAAATATCAAATAGATGTCCCCACAAGGATATGAAAACATGTCTGTGTGTGTGTGTGTGTGTGTGTTATCAGTGTGAAGGTGTGACAGCAGCAGTTCCTCTTTGAAGCGTCGGTTCTGAAACTGTTAATCAAGTTTTGGCACCTTGAGTGTTCAGGTCGGTTACAGCGGCGCGTTGGCCGTCGACCTCCACCCAGATACAGCAGCAGATAACACACACACACACACACGCACACGCACACACACACTCATCTTTGAGCGAGTGTCACATGTCAAACATATAGAACATGTAGTGCACGTGGAATAAGTGCAGCACTTGCAGCACGCTGACGTCACTTCCTGTCTGTCACAGAGACAGAAATGAGAAAAATAACATCAAACATTCAGTTTGTGTAAATCATGTGAATTTAATGTAACAACTTAAAAGACCTTTGTATCAGTGCCAGGCTCACAGCCTTCACTTTTCTCGATCGATCGATCAGTCAGTCAGAGAGATCGGTTGATTCATCGATCGGTCGGTCATTTCTCTGCAGCTGAATGATGTTTACAGTTGAAGGAAGGAACTCTGATCGCTCCTCAGGTTAAAGGAAATAATCAGAGCCACGGACTGATGTGCTGATGATTGATCCATACATGAGCAGGTGTTTATGACTTCAGTGTGCGAGAGCCGTGACGCCGTCACAGCCTCGGTTACTCACAAACACCGGGCCTCGCTCCATCAGTTCAGCAGCTTCACTGACGGTTAGCGAGGAGGTGCCAAGGTGATGCCGGCCTCGACCTGACAGCTTACGTTACTCCTATCAGCAGCTCCACCTCGCCGTGCCGTCTGATTACAGACGCAGCAGAGAGGAGGCGGCGGCTGCGCAGCACTGATAACAACCCACACCAACCGAAGGAGGACGAGGAGGTCAGAGGTGTGAACGGCGCTCTGCCTCACTGCTGTTTCTGCTACAGTTCAAGTACAAGTGCGCACACACACACACACACACACACACACACAAGATCTTGTTCTACATGCATTTTGAAGCCTGTCAAACTTCATGTTTCTGTGTAAGTGTTTAATTAATCATCAGCCTGTGGCTGCTGGGGAAGGAGGGGGGGCACATGGAGCCCCCACCAGTAAAATGTAGGTTACCTTAAGAGAAAGTTAGACTTTCAGTGTGAATTATGGATGGAGGCAGCACCGAGAACGTTTGAGGGTTTACAGCCCAGCAGCCTCTCGGGGTGCGGGTGTCTGAATTATTCATCTTCCCAGGTGGAGGATGAGTCTTTACAAAAGACAAAGAGGAGGAAGAAGACTGTTATCAAATCCCTCCGATGAATAGCTTCTCACAGCAGCGTTACTAAAACTTTCCCTCCAATAATTTACGACTGCAGGTATTTTAACTTCCCGCCGCTCTGGGAAACAACAGGCGGTGCGCGCCCGTCTCATTGCTTCTTAAAGCTCGCTGTCAGTTTCTGCCGTCACACTCACCAACTCGCTGCTGGATCAGGACCATCTTCACACAGCAACGGTCCTAATCCGGATCACAGAGCTCCCATATAGGGACCGGACTCACTACAACACCTGATCCTACCTCAGCCCACATCACACCAACACTCACCTGAAACTCGAGCAACATAACCCGAACACATCCCTCCAACACTCAGCTGAACACCAGCCAGTCAAACCTCTGCCACCAGCAGGCAGCGGCATCAAACCCACGCTCAGTTTGGGGCCTGTGCCGAGTCTGACCGTCAGCTCAGTGTAAGTGAAACAGTAAAAAATGGCGCTTTAATAAACCCGTAAACAACAGAAGGTAAGGGATCAATCACATGAATCAAAGGCTGTAAAGTCAGCAGGTGTACTGAGACACGAGTCCGTTATTGTAACAACACGGGCCGCCATTTCACGAGCTGATCGACCACATGACTCACATCTGCGACGTCTGTTCCAGGTATTGCTTCACTGCGGACTGACTGGACTTCGGAGGTATTTTAGGTTCGTTCCTGGAACAGTTTGAGGTAGTGAAACTGCTGATGGAGTCACTTTAACTTTGACTCACAAGACCTTTGTCCACCACAACCTGCCGCCGGACACAACCGCTGGGTACGGAGCAGAAGAAGAAACCGCTGCTGTCAGCACATTCACAGTTCACCCAGAGTCACCATTTCACAGGCTTCTGTTTGCTCCTGACTGCTAACAGTAAAACCAAACCCAGAGCAGCTAGCACGTAGCAAGGTGCTAACATGTAACGGTTAACCTTTAGCTAATTGTTAAATGTTAGCACGTAGCAGAGCTAACATATAATGGTTAACTTTTAAGTACTAGCTAGCACGAGTAACCAGCTAAAACCTACCTACTTACCGTACTTTATGCTCTCTTATAGTAAGTCAACTAATTCACTTAGAAGAAAGCGCCAAGCAGCTGTAAACTACAGCTAAATCATGAAGTAACCGGATCCTCTATACATGAGTGTAGGTGCCAGAACAGCATGCCCACACACCGACTGTGTTAAAGAGTAAACACAAAGCTAACAACAAAGAAATCACATTTATAAACTGTCTCACGTTTGTTCTGAAGTAATGATTCCAGTCCATTTTTAATGGCATACATAGTAAACTGTACACGACAGTGATGAATAATTATACCAGCTGAACGGCTCACAGGTGGAGCATTGATCCATGTCACGCAGAGAAGCATGCAGGGTGCTGCTGTGCAGAGTAGTCCAGAGTGTGGAGAACCAATCAGAGCAAATAAAGAGTGAAGCAAAACAAGAGCAGCCAATGAGACGGTTTCAGGCCTGATGAGCAGAGCGGCTGCAGGCAGACGTGGACACGTGTTTGTGATTGTTGTAGCTGTGAGGTCAGTTTAAACGCCGTCTTTAAATCTTCTTAATCCAAAGGTCATTTGACCTTTTCCAGAACGTTCTCCTACAATAATGACATTATTTACATGTGTTCTTTGTTACCTGCTTGGTTATAAAATATATTTTACCCTCATCATCTGTAATAAATTAAATTACTGAATGAACCTCTAAACTCAATCTTACATACTTGTTAAATCTAACTTATAATTGAGAACTACTTTTTTCAGACATGACTTCTGGGACAGAGTCCTCCCTGAAGTACACTGGTCCCTCGTTTATCACGGGAGTTACGTTCTAAACATAACCAGCGATCTGTGAAATGTACGAAGTAGCCAGCTTTATTTTTTACAATTATTAAACTTTTCTCTCCTGTTTAAAAACTCTCAAAGTTCAAACCTTCGTAGAAAAATAAGTCCAGTATTATAGAATGAAACCATGGTGTGTTTGTTGGCTGTGAAATTGGACGGTCTGGCCTTCAGATTTGTGTCACCGCTGTCTCGGTGGAGTTTAATAAACTCGGCCGTCTGCTCCTTGCTATCTAAAATATAACAGGACACGGGCGTAAATTCTCGACCGTCTCACACTTCTGTTTAATCAGCTGTGTGAAAATCCCGGAGGAACCCAGCCGACGGATTAATAAAGTTTTATTTAATCTAATCTAATCTAGTAACTTTGCGGAACAAATAAAACACCAAAAAAAGCCCAACAATTACATTTTTTAATGACTTATATATCATGTTTAACCTGAGTAGCGAAAGACAGCGGGATTCTGAAAACGATGAAGCCGGGAGTCCGCTGCTCTCGCCGGGTCGAGAGACCACTGAGTGACCACCGGCTAGCTATCGAGCTGGTGGGTAACAGACGTCTCCGAAAACGTCGGAACACTTTTGCAAATATGCGATGTCTTGATAAACGAGCAGATATTTCAAGTTTACACAGCTAACTTCTCGCCTGAAAATATGTTAAAAGTTTGATTTTTCAACCCAGAAAGAATAATAAGAGTAATATTAACACTAAGTAGCTGCCGCCATTGTTGCCTTCAGGGGTGAAGGACAGACAGGAAGTGAGGTGTCATTAGAGCAGGTCAGCGCTCGCGGTCGCACCTTTGGACACACAGATGTGCTCATCCACCACGTGACCTGCGACCCCCATACAGTTGCTCTCACTGCACGCCATCGATGGCACCAGGAGCAGCCAGTGAGGTGACGGGAACTGACAGGCATTCTGTCCTCGGGGTCGAACTTTCCACTCAAGTGGCCGAGCGTTTGCGGGGCACACAAATCAAAGAAATGACTTCTGATGCATCGCACGCTCCTCACTGTGAATCACCGACCAATCACAGGACTGATGGTGACTGACACCTAAGCATCCTGTGATGTCATCATCAGGTGCTCCACACTTACTGGTCCCAGTTACAACCAGCAGGGAGTGTGGGTGGAGCGTACTGTCCACATACTTAAATAAAATGTGACATCACTACACAAGAAGTGATTTGACTTCCTGTGTCCTCCTGAGCCTGCACGCCGGCGTGCCCGCAGAGAGTCGAGTGAAGTGATGCTGCTGACCTGAGCGGGAGCTGGGTGGGGGCGGGACAATGAGCCCGGTGTTACGGCGCTGTGGTCTCCATTAGACCTCTCAGGGGTCTCCACTTCCTGCTGCGGCTCAAAGGAAAAAAAACGCCCTCATTTACAAGGAAAAAGGCGACCGCTCAAACTGAGCTCCCGTCACACACTCGACTCCAACCAAACTCCAACCGAACCCAGCACCCGCTGATCCTCAGCAAATGACCATCACACCTCAGACAACACGAACAAACTACAGACGCTCCCTTCATCTCCATATTTGTGTATGTAGATGATGATGGTGGTGGTGATGAAGCAGCAGGTGCCTCTCTGCTGTGAACCCGCAGCATCCCTCGTCTGTCTGCTTAAAAACCACAAATGGCTGAGCGAGTCGCCGGGCGGCACTCAGAGCCTTTAAGTCCTCGCCGCACTTTACTCTTCCTCGTCTTTTATTCGTCCTCGTGACGTTAACGGCGAGCGTGCGGTCGAGCGGCTGCAAAGTGGACGGCGTGTTTTACTGGAAGTGGTCGTGGGAAATGAGAGAAAGATCAATTATCAGCTGATTTCCAACAGGCGACGAGGCGTTCACTGCCCGATAGAAACGTTAGAAAATGAGGAAAGTGAAAGTGACATTTCCCTGAAGAGAAAGAACCGTGACGCTCGGTGGAAGAAACGTCTGAGAACCTCCGCAGTTATCACCTGACGGCGTGACGACGTTTTCCTCCATTTCTCTGTATCAGAGAGGAAATGAAAGACCCCGCCCTCATCAGGATGCACACACTCGTCAAGGAGTCACCGGGCTCACAAACGGAGACTTTTCTGTTTTTGGCAGCGTCACAGACACACCTCACACCGACAGACCCGTTCAGTCATGTAAGACCACCTGAGCAGGTGGAGCAGCTTCCTCTGTGACTCTCTGATGGTAATGGACCAGTTTTAACTGGTTCTCAGATCAGGGTTCAGGTCCAGCTCAGGTTAGACACTGACCCGAGAGACAATAACCCAGTGCGTCTCAAACCTGCACACACAGATCACATGATGAGCGGCGAGGATGAGCATTGCCTCAACTTCCTGAAAACTCTGATTGCACAACAAGTCTGCTTCATTACCTGATCGCAGCTGAAAAACAACTACTTCCGTCTTCTGTGAATAACGGGGAGGCGGGGAAGACCTCAAACAATACCACGACCCATAATGCTCTCTGCTCCGAGGTCTCAGAGAGAGCAACACCCGCTCAGAGCAGCGAGGCAGAACCCGCAGAACCCGGGCCTTGAAACCACAATTTCAAAGTTCGGCTTAGAGTTGAGAGGAGATGTACGAGGAGCAGCTGAAAACTTTTTGGGTTAATGAGTTCATCGTCTTCATCATTAATCCTTTTATTCACCTCTTTCTTAAAGTCTTCACATGACCCAGCAGAACCTGACTCCAGACGTCCCCACAGTGGACAGCTGTCCTGTGGACACATCTGCCATAACTCAAACCATCCAGACTTTGAGTTTCTCGTGGAGCCGTTTTTGGAATCTGAGGCCACACCGGTGTTCACAAGGACCGCCTCCTCTGATACCGTCACATCCTTGGATGTAACTACAGAACGCAACAAAGCAACAGCTGTCCCGACACCTGCAGAGAGACGAGGACGCCTCCGATTGGTCCGCTGTGGTGTATATCATGCCCACAGGAGCATCAGCTGATCAGTGTGAGGTCACAACTAACCACCTGATGCTCAGGTGTTGAAAACTAGAACTCCTGTAACCTGGTAACAGTAACACGTCACTGTAGAGTGATGACATCACCGCCTCTCAAAGGTTCATCTGCTGATCAGCTGATTCCAGTGTGGGGGGAGAAAACTTCACTTAACTCTCTGTCAGAGCCACGTACAGGTGTGCGTGTCAGTGTGTGTGTGTGTGTGTGTGTGTGTGTGTGTGTTAGGTGTGGTCTAAAGCCAGTACGATGCAGCATGAGTCAGGAATGAATAGAGACAGATGGAGAGACAAGCTACTATTTCAGTCCACACGCACGCACGCACGCACACACACGCACACACACGCGCACACACGCACACACCAGCCCCTCCCTGCAGGAAGCAAGAATGTGGCTGCTCTGTGTGATCACAGCAGCTCATCCACTTTCCTCCTCTGACCCTTAGAGCCAGCGGACCGGTTTCAAAGAGCTCTGGTGGTTCTGAGGCCCAGCCCGCTCGCTGAATGAGGTCCGTGGTGTGAGGAGACGCCCGTGTGTCAGAGTCATGGCTCCTCGCTCTGAGACGCTCCCCACAGCGCACCAGGAAGTCACAGCGAGAAGCAAGTGTGAAACACACTGCATGCAAAGCTGAGACCTGATCATTTCAGGTTCTGACGCAGTTTGGAAGTGACCTTTGAACTCTAATGGACAATCCCTTTCAGATCAACCAGGGGAGAGAGACCAGTTTATTAGGAACACCCGATCCTTCCATCCGCCCAGCATCACATGGGCAGGCTCACGACACTCAGGTCAGACTCAAGTCCTCAGTTTGAGGCTGAAAAGCCTTCATCAGCCTTCATCATTCTATCCCTCCCCAGTCACGCTCTCGCTGCTCTTCAAAATAAAAGTCCTTTATCCTGTCAACGAATTAAAGCGTTTAACCAAAGCGACTTCATCTCTGATACGTCATCGGGTTTCATTCTGCACCCCGAGTGTGAGACAACAGCACACTAATGAGAGGAGCGTGTGACAGAGCGCCACGTTAACAAGAGGAGGATGAAGAAGAACAGAGTTTGTCTTCGTCAACGAGCTAAAGAGGCTGTGAGAGAAGGAGCTCCGCTCACTAATCACGAACTCAGAGGACACCCACCAATCAGAAGCAGGGACACAGGAGATGCTGAGTTCTGAACCACAGAGAGGAAGCAGGTGAGACAGGTGAGTCGGCATCACACAGGTAACCCAGTTCCTGTGACTCCCTGGCATCACTCTGAGAACGGAAACTCTAACAAATGTCAGCAAAACCTAAAATAACTGAAAATTTCCTTCCTGTGCCCAGAAACCACCGCAGCCCTCTGATAGCGGGGGAATCCCTGTGTGTCACCGAAACCCCAGCTTCAACACTACTGATCTATTTCCAGCTCTTCTCCTGCTCTGAGCACATTTACAGAAAGTCAGAGCGAGCGCCTCCATCTGAGCATGTGAAGTCTGAGGTGGTGTCCCGCAGGGCTCTGCTCTCGGCCTGCCCAGGTACGCCCAGAGTCCACAGGCTTCTCTGTTCTCTCCAGGTGACTCACAGCAGGGAGCTCGACCTTCACACCTCCCTGTCCTGATCCGTCTCAGCGTCACCTTACCCTCATAGTTAAACTCGTAAATATGGATGAAAACATTTAGTGTCATATTCAAGCATTCTAATACATACTCAGAGTCACTCTGACAGGTGACAGCTTCATAGTTTATGTCACCATTTTTACTCTTTGAGTCTAGGAACTTTAAAACGACATCTGCAGCAAAGACTCAGAGGCAGCAGGTTTGACGTTTCTGGTGGTTCTGTTTATTCTGATTGTTCTGATGGTTTGGATGGTTCTATTGGCTCTAAAGATACGGATGCTTCTAATGATTCTGATGGTTCTGATGTTACAGAGTCGTCCTCCTGTATTCCTGCTGGAGCTGAGTGCAGAAGCCTGTGAAGCCTCTTGAGTTTTACTGGTGAGTGCACACATGAATAAATGCTCACAGTGTGAAACTCAAACGTGTGGCATCCTCACTCGCTCACAGGAACTTCTACATATTTCTTCTTTACTCACTGACGTAAAGTCCCACAGACTGAATGAGTGCATGCGCAAGTTCAGTCGAGCCACCACGTCAGATGTTCCTGGGCTTCAAACGCCTGAATGTCCCTCAGTCCCCGACTCCAGGGACGTGAGGCGGCCTATGGCTGCCAAGCGGTCCTGAGGTCACAACCTCACTGTCCGAGCAAAACAGGAAAGAGACAAACACATGCTGTCCATGCAGATCCGCAGGAACACTATTGTCTGAAAACTGTCCGAACACACTGAGGGCTGAACACTGCCAACACCACCCAGGAACCAGACTGAGGCTCCGGTCTGTGAACGGGACAGCTGAGCAGAAACTTCTAACTTAAAGGAGCTGGACAAACACGAGGTTTCATCAGTCACATCCAGCTGACTCAGCGTGAACTCACTGAGCGCGCTCTAAGACACGACCCACACAGCGCTGAAGGTTCAAACCTTCAGCCTCAGCGCGGAGGTGAGCGGAGCAGAATTGGGAAGTGTAAAAGAAGAAAAGGAAATAGAAGAAGAGTGTGAGGGCATAACGGGAGGTGTGTGTGTTCTCAGAAATAGAAAAAGAAGCAACAGTGCGGTGACGAGGTCGCCAAAGCCCAGAGAAACGGTGTGTCAGCACATCGCAGCAGAGGGAAGTGAGGGCCGGCGAGCCGAGTGTCGACACGAGAAAGAGGAAGCCGGCCGTGTGACTGTTTATCTGCACTCGTTTTTACCTGCTTTCACACGTCCGAGTGCCGCGCCGCACCGGAAAAACAAAAGCAGAAGAAGAAGAAGCAGAATTAGAGTGTGAGCAGAGAGAAACACTGCAAACACCAGAAAATAGCCACAACCCATCCCAGTGAATACCCACAGAGCGATCAGCTACTGCAAACACTCACAGAGAGTTTCTGCTGAGGCTCATGACAGACTTCAGGTCTTGCCAGCAGCAGTACACAGACCTTCAGCACTTCCTGCTCGGGCTTAGAGGGTCAGCCTGAGGAAGTCAGGGAGCGGACCGCCATCGAGTTTAAAGACCACATGTTAGTAATTCATGGATGGTGGAGGGAGAAGTTCCTGTGAGTTCAGGAGCATCTTTAACCTGCTCATCAAACCCGGTCTGCACAGGTGAGAGGAGAAGATCGGCTTTAAACACAGATGTGAGTGCGTGGCCCAGATGTGGCCCACAGCAGGCGGTGACCCAGGCTGACTCAGGTCAGGTTCACCTTTAACATGCCAAAACTCAGCCATGCTCCAACTGAGCTCGCTCAGTAAACGCCGTCACAGACAGGAGTCACACATGAATCATGACAGATTTGGTACAGCCCGGCTTACAGCTCATGGCGGGCTGATGGCGGCTCTGTGCAGTCAGACAGCAGAGTGAAGGCTGCGAGTCGACTCGAGGCATCTGTGATCCTGCGTGAAGCTCAAACAGCTCCACCATGAAGAATCCAGCTCCTCCTCCTCTCGCCGCAGCGGCCGCAGAAAGCTCACGGCCTGCTCTGAGAATCTTGCCGCCCATCCCCATCGACCCGCCGGCCTTTCTTTGGCTACGGGCGATGACTCGAGCTGGGACTTCACTAAATTCTCTTCTGGTCCGTTGCACGAATACATGAGTCCGACAGCGATTATTGTCTGCCATCGCTCAGATCAATTTGCATTTAACCCAGATTCTGGGACCAAAGAGGACTGTCATAGAAACGGGGACAGGAAGCGGTCTTAACGCACTCTTTGTGCGCGCCTCATCTCTGCTGGTCTACGCTCAGCCATAAATCACCGTCTTCACATTCAGCGTGCCAGACGCCCAGGACAAAAGAGGCTGCTGCGACCCCCCCAATACCCCGAGGCGGCCTGTGTCCACTGTGTCACCTAGTTCGGCCCCATGGGGGGGAGGGGCTTTTCCCAGGCTCATTAGAGTGGTGAAAGCAAGGGGTGGGGTTGTGTGGGGAGGCCAGCCTGGTGGGATCATTAGTTTCAGGTGAACTGGTTTACCCGGCAACTGGACAGACTCCCAATATAACCACTAAGAGCTGCACACTCACACCACAGGCAGCTCCCAGCTGCAGGTTCAGCTCGCGTCCAGGCGTCCCCACAGAGCCACGCATCAGCCAACCTGTTAGCATCAACGCTGTTAGCAGCAGGCTAAACGTCTGATGTCACTTCCTGTGCCAACGCCTCTGTAGCGTCAGGGTTAGCATGAGCCAGCTGACGCACCGTCTGATGGCGAATGATGGCGCACAGCACAGTTCAGTGCTCTGAGCATCATGTTCAGAGCACTGATGATGATGAGGTGCCTTCAGTGAGTCACCGGTGGTCCCCAAGCACGCTCTCCATCACAGCGTGCTGCTTTAACCTACATGTGCAACCGGACGCGGGCGCAATCACAGTGCCTCATCGACTGACCCGGTTACGCCCGTCGTACTGTCACACCATTGCTGCTGTACCTCCATCCATGTGTGAAGCCACCCAGACTGTAACACGCCTCATGTGTGTCACAGCGATCGATCGCAAACACAACACGGCGAGCGGCGAGGGAAGAAAGAGCACGCTTACATCAATGACCTCTATTGACCGAGCCGGGCGCATGCAGCCAGTGGGCGCTCGCAAAGCCGGCCTTTCAAGTTCATCTGGACTGATGTAATAAAATTGACACATGCAGTCGGATGAATTCTGGGGCGCCGTTACCTAAACGCTGCCCTGCAAAGTGCTGTCTCCGCCCCTCACTGCAAACGAATCAATTACAGAGCAGCATAATCCTGTTAGGGGCATGAATGCATACCTCCCCGCTGGCAGGTGCTGGCAGGCTGAGGGGCTTACTGGAGCAGGCCGTATCAAAGCCGGGGTTTATCTGCCACATTAGGGCTGCGGCGAGCAGCCGAGGACGAGCCGCTGCGCCTGTGCTCGGCGCCGACACAATGAGACCCCGTCCCGCAGCTTCCTCTCACTCGTCCACGACTGAGCCTCAGAGGAGCTGTTATTTCTGACGCTGCACTCGCCTCAGCCTCACCAGGAAATCCATCCATACAGGATGTGAGATCCGTCAGAGGATGGAGATGGTTCAGCTCGTTTTGATGAGTGTGAGCTGATGAAGTCGAGCTCAGGAAAAATGATCCTGAACCTTTACCCAGAATGCACTTAGTGACTGACGACCTGCTTTCTGCTCCACTGTTGAGCTGGCCGAGCAGCAGAAACAGGCTGCAGACAGTGGGAACTGATCTGGTGTCAGCCTGAAAGCTTCCTGTGATTTCTGCTGTTTATGGTGGTGCGAGGATCAACATATATACACATATGGAGGGGAGGGGGGGGGGGGGGCATGGCTGCATGTTAACCACGTTTGACAGGCTGCACAAAAGGGTCAGAAGAGGGACACCTCGGGTCCCATGACGCAACCTGTTCCCCGCCCCATCGCCCTCCTCCTCCCCAGCAGCCAGACTTCCTGTTGCTCTCCCGTGCTGCCAGAGAGGTCACAGCTGACTGTAACGGCGCCGCGGCTCAGCGTGGTTACAGGACCGTTCCACACTCTGATCACTAACACACATCTACTTCCCGTGGACGATGATAAAAGGATCTATGAGGGCAGGTTATTTCTGCTTGCATGTGTATCCTGCTGCTGTGACTTTGTCGTCACAATGACTCTGAGCCACCGTACGTCGCCCGATGCATTCTGACACATGTGTGTTGAGCTGTAATGAGGCGGCGTGGACAAAGGTGGCGGGCTGAGGGAGAATGAAGCGTCTGTCAGGCTGGGAGGGGGATTATTCTCCCCCTAACCTTTTCAGCTGCGCCTGCTCCTTTGATGGCTGACAGACTCACAAAGGCACCTGCCCCATCCCCGAGTGTCCCTCGCCGCCCCGGCCTCTCCTCCCCTGACCTGACCGGCATTCCTGGCCCACATGAGGTCCTCCCCATGGCTACCTTTATGCCCCCCACCCACACCAAAGTCTGATAATCCCACGGCAAACAGAAGCCGTGCACGAGACTTCTCACAGCCTCTCGTCTCAAAGGTGGACGACCGATCGGCCCGTCACCGTGGGAACCGAGGCGAGAAATCAGTGAAAGGCATTGTGGGATCGGTGCGAGGAGGCGGTGTGGTGTCGGCGAACACGCAGACCGAGACTTTACAAAAAGATCTGAATGTGTCCTGTTCTCAATCTTTATTTAAATAAGAAGTTGTCTGATGTCACCCTGATCACATGGTCTCGTTCTGTTCCTGTGTAAGCGACGATGTTTCATCTTCAGCGTCACACTGACCCGTGGCTGTATGAATACTCTCAGCAGCGAGGCGAACGTAGACTGTGCCGTCACGGCGCTCAGACACAAAAGAGAAGAAGGAGAAGGTTTCATCAGCTGTCACAGCACTACACACACACATAGAGTCAGATGAGCCCTGAGGCCACGCCCACACTTACTGCCACGCCCACTCATCCAGCCAATCATTTAACATGCTGGTGAGAACTGTAAGGACTCAGACTCATGTTCTGTGTTTTTTGGTGGACTTCCTGTTCAAATTTTTTACACAGTGTAAGAGATTTATTATTTGAGCGTTCATTAGTCTGTGTGTGTTTGGACGATGACCTTCAGCCCGATGCTCCAGGTTGATGACTCCGATGAAGCTGAAGGCTCGGGATACGTAATGAACCTGCAGTACACCCACCCAGTCCCTGCCTACACACTCGGTGCTTCTAACTGAGCGGGCTCGCCTCTTGTGGCTCGCTGCGTTCGGGTGTTCACAGCACCGCAGAGGTGGAGAAGTTTCCCTCAGCCCAGCTTCTTCGAGCAGCTTTGACAGGAGCGTCAGCTCCATTATCTCACACTCTGAGGGCAATCCGCCAGGACCGGGCCTGAGGCAGTGAGCTCGCACCGAGCAGCGCCTCATTACTTTGCTTGGCAGATCAGTGACCGGGACGTGGCCCGAGGACGTTTGTCCGAGTGGACGGAAAATCCTCCTGAACTCTGGAGGTGAAAGTGAGCCAAGTCCTCGCGAGACACAAACTCAGAGAGACGGGTAGGAGAGCAAACTCTGTGCTCCTTCCAGGCCCCTTTAAAACAGTTTAGAGGTCAGAGACGGGCCATCGGAGTCACAAACATTCGGTAGTCGTAGTTCAGTATTTCATTTCCAAGCGGCTGCCGGGCTCGTCTCTCACACTCTCTGCCTGAGGCTCTGGACCTCCAGCCCACTCAGCTGAAGATCAGCATCCGCCCACAATTTAACTCACTGCCTCTTCAGTCAGTCTGAACTGCCTCAGGATTCACCTGGCCCAGTACCATGCCAGTACCATACCAGTACCATACCAGTACCATCTCTTAATGTGCTGATGAGCTCTGGTTGCCTCAGTGGTTTAAATCAGAACCGTGAGCAGGCCGTGGTGATGGACAGCAGGCAACAGGAACTGGGCGGGGCCTAAAGCTGGATATGGAGGGGGGGGGGGGGGTGTGTGTGTGTGTGTGTTCAAGAGTTATTCAGCTGTACGCTGGCTGGGCACACAGATGTCCTGACACCTTAATCCAGCCATCCGTTATTGATTGTTCCCCGTGTGTGTGTGTGTGTGTGTGTGTGTGTGTGTGTGTGTGTGTGTGTGTGTGTGTGTGTGTGTGACCTTGCCGCAGGACCCAATCAAACAAACCTTTGCTGTGAGGGAGGGGCCAATGAGAGTGTGAGTGCAGCAGAGCGAATGGGTTTGATCATGTGTCATCCAAATGTAAACATTCAAAAATTAAAAAAAGTGAAATTCAAGATAAATGAAGAATAAAAAGAAAAACTGAGAAACACACAAAGTTTATAAGAAGAAACGTAAAATAATATCCAACTAAAAATCTTAAACACATAGCACCTATAGCAACAAATCATGAAATTATTTTTCAAGTCATAAATATATTTAAAAAATGTAAAATTATGAAGTACAAACAAAAAATAAATACAAGTTTAACCATTACAAAAATGAAACTTTCTTTCTTTTTAAAAATAAAAGTTATAACAAATAAAGCAAATGATCAGAATTATAAAAAAATACTAAAGTTAAAACATCCAAAACAAAAATTTGGTGATTTTTGTGTTTTAATTATGTTAAAAAAGATTAAATTAAATTAAAACATTAAATCTTTTAATGATTCTCACACCTGTTATACAGTCTGTGTGTGTGTCTGTTTGTGTCTGTGTCCAGGGCTGGACTGGGACAAAAAATTGGCCGTCCTTCTAGTTAAAAGCTAGAAATTTTAAATGAGAATAAGAAAGAAAAATATTTCTTTGTGCCCCCCTCTCCCTTTTAATGCCCTACCTGTCCCCCTGGCAAAGCTTTGCTAGATCCGCCCCTGCACAGTTACCAGCTGTCAGCTACTTAGAAAAGGATCCTGGTGTTATTTGTCTCTCAGAAACAGTTCATAACTTTAACTCATTCATGTCACCTAAAAGGTAAACCTGTTCCTCCATCACCTGTTCAGCTCTGATGATTCAGTAAGGACATCTCCTGGTTTCATCTTCATGTTTCCCTCTCACCAGATAACCAAACCGACATCATGACCAGCAGCTTTGCAGCTGTGGCTCCAGCAAACATCAGCTGATACTAGAAATTAATATTAAATAAATTCTAACAACAGCTGATCAAACTTAAACGTGCTGCTGTTGTTTAACGCGACATCGGCTGGTTTCCTCTTTCTGGCGCAAAGTGGGCGATAAACAAACAAGAGAGAAAAGCTGATCAGCTGATTATTGATCAGTTTCATGATTGAAGTAGCAACAGGAGAGGGGGGGGGGGGGGGAATGAGAGAAGAAGAGGCAGCTGTGCAGCAAAGACACAGAACAAATCCAGCTTTGTGTCTTTTTCATTGTAGCTGAAGTCCGGGACAAACTATTCCTTTTCAGCTCAGTAAGAAACGCGTGATATTTTCTCTGAATACCAGACGATTCTGTTTTTTACGGGACGGTTGGCAACTCTAATAATTAACCTTATGAATAAAATAAAGTTGACTATCAGTAACATCATAGCACCCACCCAGCTGTATAAAAACTCGTCATGCTAGCTAGCACGCAGTACGAAAAAGTCAGCATAACGAACATAAACTCCACCTAAACTTGGTTTATATCTGACCCAGGTAGACTGCAGGTCACAACTTCTCAGTTCACCTGACACTCGGACCAGCGGCTGCCTCGGGTCTCTGCTCCACCTGCCTCCCCTTTCCCTCATCCACCTGCTGTTGTAGCTCCGCCATAGCCACCACCAAACAACTGAGTTATTTTTACACATCTGCCAGCATCTGGCCAATCCACCACCTCTCATTGTTTATACCGTTACAAAAAAAATTTAAAAAAAATCATCGGTCCACCGGCCAGTCCAGCTATGTCTGTGTGTGTGTGTGTTATCTGCACGGCGACCTCGGCCGTGACCTTGGCGGTGAACGTGTGTTTAGGCTAACGGCGACAAAGCGTCACCGGACGGCTCATCGCTCACTCATGAAGAAAATGTGCACATGGCACACTCTGGACACACACACACACACACACACACACACGTCAGTCACCTTGAAACACGACAAACAGCAGAGAAGTTCACCACCAGCACTGTTCCACTGCACACCAACCTGAGCATCACAGTCACCTGTTGAAGTCCCACTGTGAGCTCAGGAGCGATGACATCACCAGAGCGAACAGGCCTCCACAGAGCCGGCACGTCTCACCTCCCACTTCTTCCTTTTCTAGAAATCAGCCTCAGAACAAGAAACGCTGCAGCGCAACTTCATCTCAGAAACTGACGCGCTGACCTCATCAGGATTTCATTCGACCACAGACAGGAGTTACAGCCCACAGCGGGCCGACGGTACTCCAGCAGAACGCGTGAGGAACCCGAGAGGCCGATCTCAGCTCAGAGACACGTCCACAGGACTGTTCGTAAAGACCTATTTTACAACTTCCACACGATCCACAGAAATGCAGGAGAACGCCTGCCTCGAACAACAAGAAAGAGATCTGAAAAAAAGTATCTGAATAAAAATGTAAAAACGTCACACACGCCTGACAGAACGACAAAAGTCTGAAGAAAGCAGAAATCAGGTACTTTCTATTTTTAATGAACTTTAATCACACTCATCCACGATGAATGCATCAGTCTGCAGTCACCGTTTCTGTTGGTCATGTGACAGTGATGTCACTGTGATTGGGATGTTTTATTTTGGCGGGACAGCATTAAGCAGACTCCGTGTTGTTAATACAATTTGAACAAAGGGCCCGTTCTTCAGCGAGCCAACCAGGCTCCTCCTCCCTGTCCCACCAGAGGTGTTTGCTCAAATCCTGCCGGGGGGGGGGGGGGATAATCTGCTGTCTTTCACAATAAAAGCGTACTGGGAGGGCACGGGCTCAAAAATTAGGGATTCATATCACATGCTGCATTTTAAACTTGATTCCTGACCTGTGAGGGAGCTGCTGATGCTGCAGCACAGCGGAGGGACGAGGGAGGCAGGCGGGCAATCCTGCACATGCACGCACACGCACGCACACACACACATTCATTTAAACACATTAAAGCTGCTCTCTAAATCCTGGTTAGTCGTTCTTGTAGAAATTATTCTTTGATGAGAGTTGAACATCAAAATTGAACAAAAACCAGAAGAAAAACATGAAAAATAAAATTAAATCCAGAAAAACAAAAACAGGATTCATTTAAAACTAGAAAGTGCATTTTCTGAAGAAACTGCAGTGTGAATGCTTGAATCTGAATGTATGCACTGAAATGAATTAATTGCTGAATTTTAAGTTAAAAAGTTTGAATGAGATGAAAAGAAACAGAATTTAATAAGAAAACAAAAGTGCTGAAGTGCTAAAAGCTGACGTTTACACAGAAGAAGAAGTTGGAAAATAGCTGAAAATGTTTTAATTGTAAATTAGAAAAGCCTAAGAAATGAGAAAAGAAAATTTAGAGTCAGAAAACAGGATTCATTTAAAATAAAATATATTTTGTGTCACACAGAAAAGTAAAGGTGAGAAAAGGAGGACATCCCACCGTGACTATTCAAAAAACAAAAGACTGAAACAAATGTAATGGGCGGGACTAAAGCTGTGACATCATGAACATATTTAATAAACATCCCCCGACCCCGTCAGCTGACAGCTGCGTGTTTAAGGGTCGCCATAAAGTTCAGAGGATGAGTCGGGGCGAGGAAAACGAAGCTGAGCGCAAATCGTAGGGGGAGGGGCTTAATGCAGGCCGTACACACACCTTCATCCACCTTCCTACTTTCTTTTATTAACCTCACTGCTTTTCTCTGCCCTCCATCTTTCTTTTCATGTGAGGCGGCGTAGCGAGCGTCCCCGACGGCGCTGCAGCCTCTGAGTGCTGATTAAGGATGAAGAGAGCAGTGCTTTCTTTGTCCTGCCCCCAGGGGGGCGCTTACTGAGGAGGGGGCAGATATGAAAGACATTGAGGTCAGGGAGGAGGAGGAGAGTGATGGCACGGCAACGGACCAGGGAGCTTTACGGGGACGTAAACCTGGACCGTCACCAATGGACAGCCACACAGCAGGTCCTAAGGGGGGGGGGGGGGGTCAACACATCAGCCAGTTTACACACACACACACACACACACACACACACACACAACTGTAAAACACGGGAAGTGAAAATGTTTGACGACCGAACGATGAAGAGCTGTCAGTAAAATCCCCCCGAAGTGGTGAGGCACATGCACTGAGCACACACACACACTGACCTGTCAGGGGTCACCTGCTGATCTGGGATGCGCCTGAATGCTGGAATCAGCTGACTCCAAACGTTACAGGTGTTCGGGCCTGCAGTGAGGACCGACAGTCTGAGCCTCAGCGTGTTTCTGAGTATTTCCTGAACAGTTGTGTGTTTGTGCGTATTTACAGCTCGTCTGCAGCGGTGCTCGTCTTGAGCGGCGAGCATGCTTCGTGTTCAGTGTCCGACACATTTCAGTAAATTGACAGCATCTCTGTCTCTGAATAAAAACCTTACCAACATGAAACACTCAGCTGTGACGGCAGACACACATGCACACAGACACACACAAACACAGCAGAGTGTGCATGACCTCTGCTGATGTTGGATCGCAAGTGGAGGCGAGGTTTATCAGAGCTCGCCGTCTCCACGCCTTCAGCGTTCGCCACATAATCCACAAAAACCTCCATCAGCCGCACACTGCTGCGTCCACACATCTATGAGGCTGAAACCACCAGGTCCACCTTTGGTCCTGTTCCAGATCCTGGTCCTGGTTCAAGTTCAGGTCCAGGCTCTGCTCTGTGTTTGTGTCACAGATGCTGCTTTAAAGCGGCTCCTGCACCGCCGGCACAATGACACGGCTGTGAGACATGTGGCATGAATGGTGCAGCAGGCAGCCTGACACGGCTGCAGGGGGGGTCGCCCCACACACACACACACACACACACACACACACACACACAGAGTCGTTGCTGACGGCGGCTCGGCTGTGCAGGAATCCTCAACTCACACAGACAGACTTGGACTCAAACCTGTGATTTCTTCACCACATCAGCTCCGTTTAAATTTAAACGTGTCCCAAAAACAAACCCATGCACTTTTATGACATGTGACCTCCTCCTTCTCCTCAGAAGGAGGAGAAGAAACCACGGAGACTCCGAGAAAAACCAGCGGGACAAACAGCTGCAGCCTCACAGCTGGATGGGACAGCCAGAGGTGGAGGAGGCCCTTCAGATCCTCTTACACCCCCCCCCCCCCCCCCAACCGTCACCGTGACCTCCAGCCCATCAACAACAACCCACCCACCCCCCAGGGCCCGAGAAGAGGAGACGAGCCACATCCAGAGACAGGGACAAACCACAGCAGCGTGAAAACACAGGAGACAAAATATTTTGTTGTACTATTGTACATGTATATATATATATATACACACACACATACACCGTGCAGAGACAGTAAACAGTTATCTTGTATCTCATCTAATGAAAACAAATGATTTGATTTTCACGGATTTTGCGTTTGTGAGGCTCAAACGTGTTTCGAGGAAATTAAAGTTTAAATGTTTAAACCAAAATTCACAAAGTGTGACACAAAAACTCAAACAGCCCAAACTCTCTTTCACTTCCGGTCCCTCTCACCTGTCCGTTTGTTTGTTTTCACATAAAATAAACATGGAAATGAACTCCACGGCTCCGCGCGGACCCGCAGGTCTGCGCTCAGCCGGGCACGAGGACCGTTACCCGCCCCGCCCGGAGCAGCGCCTCCCGGTCCCGTCAGAAAGTTTGAGGCCGGCGGGACGCGCCGTGCCCGGGGCCGTGACAATGTGTGAGTCAGTGTGTGAGTCGGTGTGTGTATTCGTACCGTTCTTCCTCCGGGGGTTGGCCTGTTTTCGCCTCTTGCAGCGGGGACCCTCCGCCATGATCTCCGGCTTCATTGATCACTGAGTCCGCGGCTCCTGCTGCTCCTGCTGACGGCGGCACACACACAGTAAATCCCGGAGCAGCAGCTCCTCGCGGACCTCGCGCTCACACTAACGTGCGCACACTTTGCGCTCACTTTCTGGGAGTTTGCGCACCTCCGCCCCGCGTGCCCGTCCGCCTGATCTGAGCGGAGTGTGTGCCGCTGTGACAGAGGAGGAGGAGACACACACACACACACACACACACACACACACACACACACACACACACACACACATACACACACACACACACACAGACTAACACTCATACTGACACACAAGTCAAACATACACTCTCGGTCCCTCCTCCTGTCAGTGAACTTGTTGATTTTAGGTGTAAAATTAAAACCAATCACTCATCGATACATGATCGATATTAGAGTATCAGGCCGAGAGCGCGCTTATATAAGCTCAACATTCAGGCCTGCAGTTGTATAATCGTGCGCGCGCAGGTCAACATTTCCCATCTCATCCGGAGCGAGAGCGGGGAGCGGAGCGCAGGCACGCCGGGAACGACCTCATCCTCCCCGGCCAGCCTGCCTCCATCCACCCGCTCCCGGCCCCGGAGTGCAGGCTCAACACCTGCATCCGGATAATACCTGGTGGCGAGAGCGCGCCCGCCTGCGCTCACCTGTCTGGACAGGTAGAGCGGGCAGGTGAGCAGAGCGCATTGATTGGAGGAGAGGAGGAACGGCCACCTACCGGCAGGCTGCTAGGTTCCGGGAGGAGGCGGCAGGGAGGCAGGAGAGCCTCCCGCAGAGCGGTACCAGAGTCCGGCCACAGAGTCCCGCTGAGTCGAAGCGGAGAGTCCGGGCTGCGGGTCGGGCTGCTCCGGTGTGCGCGTGCTCCTCCCGCCGTCACCGATTTTCTGTCCGCATCACAAACAGCGCGAGAGCCTCGGCAGCACGCGCCACCTATCTGCGCGAGGAGGAATAATGACCCCCCCCCCCAAAACACACACACACACACACACTTTAATTTGCAGGTTCCTGTGTCCATACGCGCTCACCTGAGCCTGCACCTGATTGGCTCACAGGTAGATTACCTGGACAGGTGAAGTCGCTATACGCAGAGGCACGCGCTGCGCTCACTGAGCTGCAGATCACAAGCACGCGCAGACTGCTCCGAACTCCGCAGGTGTTTCTCACTTAGAACAGTGGTCACGTGGTTCTTTTTCAGTTTGACCAACAGATGAAAGAAGCTGACGTTACATTTCAACAATGAAAAAAAAAAACTTTATTAATAAAATATTATTTAAATTCGTAAAATCATATTTTAAAGAAGTTTTGACTACAAAGAAAGAAAATGTAAAAATACGTTTATAACGATAATAAAATATGTCTTTTATTTTAATACCGGTAAAAATATGCTAAATTCAACATGAAATATATTTGTATACATTTATATTATCTGGTAAAAATGCACTTACTTTATTTAAAAGAGATGAAAATACAACGGAATAAAGATGTAAACATTTTGTTTACAGTTGTTAAAAGAATCATAAAAAAGCAAAAATAGAAAAGAAATAAAAACAGAACTGAATGATTCTTTATCATCATCATCGTTGTTGTCCTGCAGCTCCACCAGAAATCCATCCGCAATCTTTGTGCTCAACACACACACAGTCGTGTTTTCATATCCTTGTGGGGCATTGACATAATCCTTACCCTAACCATCAAAAAAGACCCCTAATTCTTAGCCTAAACCAAACCATAACTAACTCTGTCACTAAAACCACATTTTGAGCCTTAAAATGACCTTCAAACTTGTGAGGACGGGCACTTTGTCCCCATAAGGACTGCTGGTCCCCACAAGTATAGGAGCATGCCGGTGTTTGGTCCTCACACAGATGTCTAAACATGGTATACACACACACACACACACACACATACACACACTCTCTCTCCCGTGACCCCCCCACCCACCTGATCCTGATCATCTGCCTGTTCCTGCAGGTGAACTTTGACCTTTCCTTTCTTGTCCCAGCACCAGTTAGTCATGTGATGTGTGGGAGGCGGAGTCACACAGGTGGGTAATAATCTGTGATGAGACGTGGATTACCTCAGTTTGTGGTTTGAGTACGGGTGGGGGTGGGGGTATTAAAGGGGTATTACACTAATCACAGTTGTAAATGTCCCATTAGGCTTACAGCAGGAGCGTGGTCACATCTGGCTTCAGTTATCATCTGCAGCTGCATGGCAGCGAGAACAGGTGAACATCAGGTCATGTGACCTGTTAAAGGTTTGAGCCGTTTGTTCTGTACATAAAAACCTGCGGTGCTTAAAGTGAGGCACGCGGGCCCCCAGGGGCCCTGAGGGAGGTGTAAGTCAACCTGTGGCTAAGGACAGACTTCCTGATTTCCTGAGTTCCTCAATGCAGACAGGATAACTTCCTGGGAAGTGTTTGGACCTCTCTAACTCTCTGTCCTCCAATAGTCATTGTTATGAATATAGTTACAGCTATACTTACAGGTGCATCTGCATAGTTACAGTTACATCTACAGTTATAGTTAAAACTGTAACTGTTCAGATAAAATGTAACTATTCACATACAACTGCAACTATAACTGTAAGTATAACTGTAACTATAGCTGTAACTGTAACTGTAGATGTAACCGTATCTACAGTTATAGTTACATCTACAGTTACATTTACATTTACAGTTATATAGTTACAGTTGCATCTGCATAGTTACAGTTATACTTACATCTACAGTTGCATTTAGAGTTATGCTGTTAGTTATAGTTCTATAAATATATATACATACATTCTAGTTATAGTTACAGTTACATTTACAGTTATAGTTACAGTTACAGTTACATCTACAATTATATTTACAGTTGCAGATACTGTTATAGTTACAGGTAGGAACCGGAGGCAAATCCAGAAACACAGAGCGTTACAAGGAAGCGTTATGTTGTTCCTAGAGTATTTAAAAGTAGAATGGGAGGCAGAGCCTTCAGTTTTCAGGCCCCATCTTATCTTAATGACCTTGTAGTACCATATCACCCTATTAGAGCACCTCGCTCTCACACTGCAGGCCTACTTGTTGTTCCTAGAGTATTTAAAGTAGAATGGGAGGGAGAGCCTTCAGTTTTCAGGCCCCTCTTCTGTGGAACCAGCTTCCAGTTTGGATTCAGGAGACAGACACTATCTCTACTTTCAAGATTAGGCTTCAAACTTTCCTTTTTGCTAAAGCATATAGTTAGGGCTGGACCAGGTGACCCTGGATCCTCCCTTAGTTATGCTGCAATAGACGTAGGCTGCCGGGGGATTCCCATGATGCATTGAGTTTTTCCTTTCCAGTCACCTTTCTCACTCACTATGTGTTAATAGACCTCTCTGCATTGAATCATATCTGTTATTAACCTCTGTCTCTCTTCCACAGCATGTCTTTATCCTGTCTTCCTTCTCTCACCCCAACCAATCACAGCAGATGGCCCCGCCCCTCCCTGAGCCTGGTTCTGTTGGAGGTTTCTTCCTGTTAAAAGGGAGTTTTACCTTCCCACTGTCGCCAAAGTGCTTGCTCATCGGGGGTCATATGATTGTTGGTTTATTCTCTGTATCTATCATTGTGCGATCTACTGTACAGTATAAAGCAACTTGAGGCGACTGTTGTTGTGTTTTGGCGCTATATAAATAAAATAAAATTGAATTGAATTGAATTGAATTGAAGACTTGAAGTGAATGATGAGGTGAACTCAGTCAGACAATAACAAGGGTTACAGGAAGTAAAAACAGTATAAAACACACGAGGAGTTAACCTTCCAAACCTCTGATATCTGACCTGTACAGCATCAATCATCAGTCCTCAGCATCAGTCCCATTAATCCCTGAGCAGGTTTACAGATGGACCTCCTCTGTCTGGGCTCTAACCTTCATCACTGTAGCCTCCTCTCCTACTTTGTCCTCCCAAGTAAAAGCTGCAGAGCTTTTCAGACGCTTTGACTTTCAATTAGCATGAGCGGCTCAGCAGGAGCCTGCAGGAGGATTAACTTGTACCTGTGAAAAGCCCGGCAGGTAGACAGAGCGCCAGGCTGTGGTGAAGGAAAAGGAGAGTCTTATTGCTCCTCTTTAATACCAGCAGAGTGAGCAGGATGAAGGATGTGCAAGCTCAGGTCCTCATTTCACCTCTGCACACTGTAAGAAACATTTCATCAGATACAGTAAAGGTTAAAGTTCAGGCGTGTCCACACAAAAAATATCCAGGAGTTGCTTAGAGAAGCTGTGGGATGTCTGGAAGCATCTCCTTAAAAAGCTGCCACCTGAGAACTGGAGAACAGGAAGAGCAGGTATGGATGGATAACTGACCACAGCAAAGGCAGCTGAAGCTGTTAAGGAAAAATATATTTTCTAGTGCTTATTTGCTGTGTATTTTGTTTTATGTATTTTAATAACAGGCCTGTATACAAGAGGGGCAGCTTTGAATCACAAACTGTGTCAGAGGTTGTAAACTGCTTAGCCAGACTGAGACTGTGCAGAACAGTTCAGCTGAGTCATGGAGCTATTTACCGCCTTTGTAAAGTCTTTATTAGTCTTTATCAGCTGGACTCGCACCAACCTCAGCACCGTGTGACAACAATCAGCCAATCATGTCACTGTGCACCCAAAGCACATCTGTGAGACCAACATCTGGACTCTCATTTCAGCCCTCTGCTCCACTCATCTTCACACAGACTTTCTATTCTATTTTAGTCTACTGACTTATATTGTGTTTCTTCTTTGACCTCTGACCCCCACGTGGGGTAAATATTTCTACCTTAACCATGTGATACAGACAGATCTTTGAATCCCCCTCTCATCTGCAGGCACACCATCACAGTCCTGAACTTACACTGACTCAGTGTACATCTGAGTCAGTGTAAGTTCAGCTGCCCATGGAAACCTGACGTGAGCACGAACACGAAACACCTGCACTGTTTAATCATCATGTGTTTGCCTTCACAACGGTGTGAGGTCATTAGGAGCTGTGAGGTCATCAGACAGGTTAAAACCAATGACTGTGGAGAACATGGATGATCTAACAGCATTTACGTTACAAAACCACGACCGACTGTTTCAAACA
This sequence comes from Neolamprologus brichardi, assembly GCF_056152115.1. Taxonomy (NCBI): domain Eukaryota; kingdom Metazoa; phylum Chordata; class Actinopteri; order Cichliformes; family Cichlidae; genus Neolamprologus; species Neolamprologus brichardi. Next base: position 31,770,615 of record NC_142119.1, on the reverse strand, counting down.
GACAGCCTGAGGTGTTCTTGAGTAAACTGGACTACCCGACAGAACAGAGGTAAGTTAAATGTGTTTGTAAGCTAATCCGTAACTAACGTCTTTAGCTAGCTAGCTAAGATGAGCACTTGGCTATTCGGAAACATGTTTTGTAAAGTTCATTTAGCTAATCCGAGCAGGTGAATGAATTTACCCTGACTAAGGAAATGAAGAGAAACTTCAGCCGCTCAGTTACTAACTAACTACCGTTACTGTACTTTTAGACTGTAAGAGCAACAGGACTCTGCTTCAGCTCGTGCAGAGCTGATTATTAAATATGTGCAAACAGTAGTGATGTGCGGATCGATCCTGAAATATCGATTCCTCCGATACCAATCATTTATGTTCTAGAATCGATTCTCACATTAAAATATCGATATTTTAGTAATTTAGGGTAAATTTGTAGATTATCATTAACAGGAACACAGTGGAAAGAAACTATAACATTCGGATTGTCTACATTCAAAGGAACTACTTCCTCTTCCGCCTTTCATTTGCGAAATAGGCTGTCTCGCAGCCCCTTGGCGTGCGCACTCACAACAATGGCTGAGCGTAATTGGAGTCATGACTCATGTGCGAACCTATTTTACCTCAACAAAAACTGAGACGTGGTTTGCGATACATGTGGCAAAAACGTGAGGTGTTGTGGCCATACTAGGGAGACATTCAAAAAGGCTGTTGGGGGAGATAAATGCATTTTATAGTGTTTATTTATCGGATGAAATACGTTAAATGTCCGGAGACAGCGGGGGTGTCCAAATTCAGAGGCTGCTTCCGCCTGAGGACCCGGCCTTCGCGGTCGAGAAAGCCGGGTAGTACGTCACGAGCTCCCTCCGTGGAGTGAAACTGCCGTCTGCTCCTTGCTATCTAAAATATAACCGGGCGCTGGCGCAAACTCTCGACCGTCTCACACTTCTGTTTAGTCAGTTTTCTGTTTGACGTTTATTCAGCTGTGTGAAAACCCCGGAGGAACCCACCCGAGGGATTAATAAAGTTTAATTTAATTTAATCTAATCTAATAACTTTAATCTCAGCCAAACCGATTTACTCACGAACAAATAAAACACTGAAAAAGCCAAACAATAACATTTTTTAGTTATCTATGACTTATATATCATGTTTAACCCAAGTAGCGAAAGACCGCGGGGGTTTGAAAATGATGTGTCGGTCGGCTCAGATATTTGAAGTTTACACAGCTACATTCTCACCTGAAAATATGTTAAGTTTTTTTTGCGACCCAGAAAGAGAAATAAGAGTAATATTAAAACTAAGTAGCTGCCGTCATTGTTGGAAACAAGTACTCTGATGTCCTGTAATCATTATGATTCTATAATTTGAGATACAATAAATAAAATAAGTTTTTGTATAAAGTATCGGTATCGGATCAGTATCGTCGATTCCACCCTGAATATTACTTGGTATCGGATCGGAAAGGAAATCAGTGGTATCGCACATCACTACTGATAACACCTCCGTATGTTGTGACCAGGATGCAGCAGCAGACTGAACCAGGACTCAAACCTGCTCCATCATGTCATCTTTGCAGATCTCCATTTATACAGCACCGACAACTCAAAGGTAAACATTAAATTGGAAAATCTGTTAGTATATAAGGCTTATTTTAATGAACAGCTCTCTGTCAGCAGAACTGTAGAACTGAATAAATGTAAGAGAAGAGCTTCAGATCCTGAGTGTGTGAGGACAGAGAGGATCAGCTGTATTTCAGATCTGAGGGATAAACCTTATATTTCAGTTTGTGATGGTTCTGTTGTCTTTGTGATTACAGGAGCCGTCCTCAGATTCAGACCTCAGCACCACCCAGTGACAGCAGACAGATCATCCATCATGTTCACATGTTAACTGCAAAACTAATGACAACAGTACAAAGGTTAAAGCACCACATGTGCTGTCAGTGAAAGCTGCAGCTGTTTATTGATAAAGTTAAACTCTGACTGTACTCAGCTGCATGAAGAGCACATGATGTTTTCTCTGACACAATTAAATAAAACCCGATGAAGGTCAAAGGTCGTCACTTGTATGTTGAACTAAAAACTTGACGTCTGGGATCCTTTCACTGTTTTTTGCCAGTGGTGTGTTATTTACCATAAAGTAATTCAGAGTCCATCATACCAGAATAACCAGAGAGGATGATATATTTTTTAATATATGTCATTCTGCAGGACTAAATATAATATCCATCCATCTTCTTCTGCTTATCCGAGGCCGGGTCGCAGGGGCAGCAGCCCAAGCAGAGAAGCCCAGAACTCCCTCTCTCCTCCTGGGTGAGGGACCAGACGAAGAGCGATTCAGAAGACCTCTATTAGAAGACCATCGAGAGAACAGTTCAGCCTGAATAGGATTATTGGTGCCCCGCCCTGGAGCCACGCCCGAGGGTGAGCGTCTGGTGGCCAGGCCTTAGTCCATGGGGCCCGGCCCAGCACAGCCAAAAAACGGACATGGGCCCATCTTCCTGCAGGCCAACCACTCGCAGGAGGCTCTGTAGGGGTCGGGTGCATTGTGAGTCGGGCAGCGGCCAGGCCAGTATCATTATGTAAAAGTCCAGAGCCTCTGAGGATTATCTGAGTACTTCAGGCTCACTGTGGAGTTCTGAAGATTTCCCTTTAAGGGAGCTGCTGGCGAAGATCACGAGTCCTGCTTGATCCGTGTATGAGCGTCAGCCTTCCTGATGTTTCTGAAAGGATGACTCTCTCAGTGGGTCAACAGAACATCTGGCACAGGACAGCTGTGATGAAAGAAAGGGAGGAAGTTTCTCCGAACCTCAGCCTGGTCCTGATGGTCCCCCTCACTAGTTTTCCCCCAGGGTGGATGTAGCTGGTAATAATATACTAATGTGGACTAAATTATTATATGAAAAGAACAACAGACACTTTTATCAAACCTGCTGCAGTTTTAAATCTAGCCTTTTATTTAAAGTGTTCATGTTAGCAGGCTGTGGAGTGCTGTCGCTGTAACTTGGTTAGGACTGTTTACACTGGGTAAACTCGTGAGTGTCCCGCTGGACTCGTCTGCTGCACCTCCTGCATGCAGACGAGTCCAGCGGGTTGTTCACTGCTTTGTGTTTGTGTCTTTTGGAGGACTTTTTGAATTGTACCACATTTACCTTTACCTGATATTGGGACAAACAGGTAACCCGGGTCACATCCAGAACGAGTTTAATGCAGAGCAGCAGAGTGAAGGTGGAGGTGACGGAGCAGCTGCTGTGCTGCAGGTGGAGTGAGATGAACTCTGTGTTATCTCTGAAATAATGAAATAATGATCTCACCTGCAGGTCTGGAGCCCGTGAGAAGTCCTGCAGCAGGCTGTGGGTGGAGGTGGAGGAGTCTGTTTCCTGCAGATAAAGTGTAGGGAAGCATGAGCAGGTGAATCCAGCTGGGTGGAGGTCTGTGTGGGTGGAGCAGCCACAGATTAGCAGCTGTCACAGGCTCAGGTGTTCCTTGCAGAGCCAGAGGGTCAGAGTGGGAGGATCGATCCTCCACAGCTGAGGAGCTCCATCGGCCTGCTGCGGGAGGCTTCCAGGTTTCCACGGAGACAAGCGGGCCTCAGTTTAAATGTGATTGGATGTTACTGATCAGCTGAGTCATGGAGCTATTTACCGCCTTTGTAAAGTCTTTATTAGTCTTTATCAGCTGGACTCACACCAACCTCAGCACCGTGTGACAGCAATCAGCCAATCATGTCACTGTGCACCCAAAGCACATCTGTGAGACCAACATCTGGACTCTCATTTCAGCCCTCTGCTCCACTCATCTTCACACAGACGTTTTATTCTGTTTTAGTCTATGGGTGTGTTCACATACTTTAGGTCACGTGTGCGTGTGTGAGGTGAACATGTGTGCAGAAACCAGCACACACTGTGTCAGAGTGTGTTGGGACACCTCGTGGCTTTTTGAAACGAGATGAAGTTCCTCTTAGAGAAACCTCACCTGTGAGAAGCTGCCGCCGGCCCGTCGTGGTGAAAGATGCGGTGGTGAAACAGCTTCCTGTCATTTGAGCTGCTGGAGGTGAAGCTGCTTCAAACAGGTGAAGTCACACAGGCAGCGAGCGGCGTGTTGACACAGCAGGCGGTGGGCAGATGGTGGAGTCAAACTTAATGCGACCCTTCAGGGGTGCGTGCGCCGCCGGGGTACCGCCATATGTGACGCAGCTAAAGAGCAGATCCCGGATCAGGCCGGCGAGGTCGCACGCCACATGCGCCGCCACCTGCTGCCTCCACAGCGCTGTTTAAACAGCTTCAGAGTCGCTGCTGCAGATGCTCAGAGATGCTGCCATGACAGCCAGGCTTCATCACAATTAAACACGTGAACCTGAACCAGAACCGACCTGCAGCAAAGAGGAGAGCTCGCCGCTGGCCTCCTGTGGGGTTGGTTTACCTCGAGCTCAGTTTGGACCCGAATGAAAAAAACGAAGTAAATACACTACAATACAATACAATAGATTTCGTATAGATTTCAAATAGATAGATACAATAGATTTCACCAGAGAGATGACTGTGAGGAGGAGGAGGAGGAGGAGGTAAAGAGCCATCTCGGCCGAAGAGCCTGCAGTTTGTTTGTTTGTTTGAAATTAATTTGTGAAGAACATTGAAGATGTTGTGTTTGTCCTCTCTCAAAGGTTGTGATGTCACCATGTTGGTGCTCTGAGCCAAATCATCCAGCGATGGCCTGTCAATCACAGGAAGCCCCACCCACAATCTTCTGTGATTCTAACAGGATCAAATTAGGCACTGCCTCCACCTGACCTCCAACTCAACACAGCAAACAGCAGATCCCACACAGGAATACTTACAGTGTATGTGTCTGAGTGTGAGTGTGCACCCCCCCCCCCCCCCCCCCCTTTCGTTTGGGCTTTGTTGACACCAGGTTGTCGAGCTGATCTTCTCACACCACAGAGCAGCTCGCTGTGACATCATCAGGAGTGCAGACGCCCTCACAGTGAGTCTAAATCCAGGAAAACACTCCTTACTCCAAAAACAACAGAAACTCAGCACTGCAGTAAAAATATCAGCTGCTCCCCTCTGATCCAGTCTGTCCCCGAGGACTCCACGGGTCACATCTCAGACACAGACTCTGATATTTACCATGTGACGCGTGACTGGCTCTGTGACGTTTCCAGGAGCAGCAAAGGGCTGTGAAAGGTGCAGGACGATCAGACTCTGACCTGAATCAGCCAGACCATCACCCCAGAAACATCTGGAACACCAGGTGTGGTCATTTGTAGCGCGAGCTGCAGCTCAGATGATCAGATGTGCAGGTTGGTGGTGCTGGTGTGTTGTGTGCGGGTCATTCAGGGAGGTTTTCTGTCTCAGCTCTGCTTGGGGGTAATCCACCTTTGTGAACCTTTGTTTGTGCCCACGCACAGATTTAAACACAGATCCTGTGACGCCATGTAAACGTGAGGGCGGACCTTCTTCTTCTGCTGCATTAACTCTTACAGTAAGTTGGGTTTGTGTGGAGCCTCGTCACACGCAGCCCTTTTCCTTTTCTTCCTCCATCCACAGGCTGACAGGCTTATGCAGCACGTAGGATGTCCTCATTGTCTGCAGCAGACTGTTTCCACAGCGGCATGTGGGCGGACGTGTTTCATGTGGAGAAAGAACCACCACGGGCGCTTCGACAAACAAGAGGAAGGCTTTTGGAACTTTGTGTAACTCCATGCTTTCAGTCTCCCTGCTTCAGATCAGATTTCACACTGCATGTGTGGACGCTTCATTTCTCATGGTTCATGTTCAGTCCTTGGGGACCCGGACACGTGCTCAATAACGCTGCTAAAACAACATGTCAGGGGGTCGAACGCGAAGCTGCCCGGGCATCCGGACCCGACTCTGATTCCTGCACAAACACAGAGGCTGAAAATCTTCTGGACGCCAGACAGAAACCTGCTGCTCAGGACAGACGGCTCACCCAGCTGGACTTCAACCCCACCTCTGGCTGCACCTCACACCCCCCACAACCTCCAGCCCTGCTTTACAAATACACTCACAGTTACATTCATTTCAGTGTCATTAATATAGCACCAAATCACAACAACAGTCACCTCGAGGTGCTTTTATTGTAGAGACCAAACAATAATACAGAAAAAACACAACAATCATATGGCCCCTTATCAGTGAGTGCTTGGTGACAGTGGGAAGGAAAAACTCCCTTTAAACAGGAAGAAACCTCCAGCAGATCCAGGCTCAGGGAAATGTGATTGGTTCATCAGCCAAAAACAGAAACGTGCCTGGACTTACCTTCAGTACAATAACTAAGTGTAACTGCTTCGTTACTGTCCTGAAGCAGAATTTTCAGGAATCTGTACCTTACTTAAGCATTTATTTTTACTTTTAGTCCCTAAATTATAACACAATAGTTCAATTCCTAACATTTTCCAAGCAGACTTGTTCTTTCAGGTTGATCAATAGTGTTTATGCCCGGGGGTTAAAGTGAGAGCAGGTGTCCGTATGTCGTAGTCAGCTACGAGCTGGCGCTACAGAAGAGGAGCGTAGAGGTAATCTTTCTCCACCATATAATGTTCTGCTGACAGAAAGTTAGTGACACAAATGAGTGAATAACAGCCGCTTCTCTTTAGCTTTGAGGGCTTTAGTGTTTGCTTCACTTTCCTTTGGTTGTTTCGATGTTTTCAGTACTTTTGGCAGGATCGGATCGTTCTGGTTACGTTTTTCTGATGGCTCACATCCTCTCATTTTTTAAATAAATGTGATTGAAACTGAACGACGAGCTTCTGACAGGATTCAGAACCACAGCAAACCATCATGGCTGACGACAGCAGAGCGTGTGTGCGCGTGTGTGTGTTAAACAGGGAAATAATGTGACTTTAATGGTGTCAGGGGTCGAGGTAGGTACAAGCGCCCTGACGGGTTTATGGGGCGAGGAGTGAAGTGCAGCTGGCAGAGTGCCAGGAGCCTGCAGGTAGCTACGCTAACGCTAACAGAGTGTGCCACAGATTACAGTCCAACCAGACTCTCTGTGTGCGTGTGTGTGTGTGTGTGTGGGTTTATTTAGTTTTTTGTCCGTTTGGGAGCTGACACAGTCTCTATGGAGATGGGCTTTTGGGGGGGTAGCAGGAGGAGAGAAGCTGCAGAGAGGCGTGTAAGACTGCAACTCTGCTTCCTGGTCCCAACTCTGGATAGTCATATTTTGGGGGGTTTAATAAATTTGTCCATATTTCTAGAAATGAGAGCTGCTCCATCCAAAGTGGGATGGATGCCATCTCTCCTAACAAGACCAGGTTTCCTCCAGAAGGTTTGCCAATTATCTATGAAGCCCACATCATTTCTGGGACACCACTCAGACAGCCAGCAATTTAAGGAGAACATGCGGCTAAACATGTCACTCCTGGTCTGATTGGGGAGGGGACCAGAGAAAACTACAGAGTCCGACATTGTTTTGGCAAAGTTGCACACCGATTCAATATTGATTTTAGTGACCTCCGATTGGCGTAACCGGGTGTCATTACTGCCGACGTGAATTATGATTTTACTGTATTTACGTTTACCCTTAGCCAGCAGTTTTAAATTTTCCTCGTCTGCTCTGGCCCCTAAATTACAGAATTAAATGAACAAAAGACAATTTCAGAGGTTTCATGTGAACAACTACATGAGGTGCTAAAGAATAACTAACGAAATATAAAAGAATAAACCATGAAAAGCCCACAAAAATCCCAGAACAGAGTCACCCGACTCTGGACCATGACACTAGGGGTCAAAAGAAGCATAAGCTTATAGTTTTACCTGCTTTTACATTATTTGAATGTTGTATGGTTAAAAATATTGTCTGGTTTCATTTATAAAACATCAAAAAGACAGTTTGGTGTTAGAACATTGGATTTATGTCTATGAAAATTAGCAAGTGAAATTAGTAAATGAATCAAATAAAATTTGTTTGCCCTGTTTGCAGGGGAATCAAAACAGCCAAACAATATTTTTCCATAACACAGAGAGAAGTCAGAGTACGTAAAGTACGTAAGCAGGACTAAGATAAGTGAAACTCCTTCTGACAGTTACAAAATGAACGTTCTGGTGGGGTAAAAACGATGAATGTTTATCAAATATATTTCCTGTATTTTGATGGTTAGCAGGAATTTCGATGGCAAGTTCCAAATTTTCTTCCACTCCAGGTCCCGGTATAAAGTATTCCAGTAAGCAGTTCTGTCGTACGTATGTCACGGGTGTTTTTCTTCTTTACAGAGGGGAAACAGATCTGTCCAACACAGGAAGCAGCAGGATCCAGTGGTGGTCAGATCATTAACAACAGTTTCTGTGCAGTTTGAAACACCAGGAAGGACAGTATCAAACACTATGGCATACTCCTTCACTGGGACAGGAAGCCCATATATACTCAAACATTCAGAGTAAGAAAATAAACATCCATTTGGATTAAGAAGTTACACGATAAGATGAATCCCACGAACAAACCAGTCACCTAAAAATAAAGATTTGTGTTTGTATAAAATGTCTGTGTTGATCCAAAAAGCTTATGTCTAGGAAAGTTGAACAGTTTTACGGGAATTTTATCAACATTGTAATTACAAAGTAAAACTAACTTAAGACCACCAACTTTAAAAAAATATATAATTGGGAATAAAGTTCAACAAATTGGTTCCTTGTTGTGTTCCTGAGAAACGTTTGATCCAGTTTATTTTAAACACATTGTTTATTGTAGAAAATTCAAGTGTACAACACCATGTTGGTATGAGTTGGATAAAACTGTTCTCTTATATTATGTATTGGAGAAGAACATCTTACAAACTGCACCATCACCCTCAGACTGTGTTCGCCACTGTCAGGGAGTCCGTTATCTCAGCGCCCACCTGCGAGTCTGAACGTACGGTTAGAATCGTTCATTCGTCAACATCTGGACAGCTTTAAAGTGCTGATGTTGATGTCAGTCAGGATAAAGATGAGTGGAATCTTTCTCATGAAACATGTTTGAAGCTGTTCCCAGCAGAAAAAGGTTAGAGAGCGTGACGTGTCTGTGGCGCGTGAGAGCGCTGGCCTAAATCACGTCTGCACTGATATCTCATTATAATCTTCCTCCTGCTCAGAGGCGATCAGCCGCTCAGAGCTCAGTGATGTTTGGACCGTGTGAGGAGATCCCCCTCTCTGACCTCTGAACTCCTCCCGGCGGGACGGGGCTCAGGTCCTCGGACTGACTGGCTGTTACTGAGCACGCTCAGACCGCCCTTCCCCTCCCCGGAGGCTAACAGTGGTTCATCAGAGGAATTCTGCGGAATTTATGCACCGTCTCCCGGCTAATTGAATTAGACACATGTTGTCAACAGTGTGGCCATTGTGGGAGCTGCACAATGTGGACTTCATGCATCCACAGCCATCCAGCCCCCCCCCACTCACAGCCCCCACCCCTACAACCACCACTGACTCTTTATTGTGCTGCAGTCAGAGATCTGCCCCAGGCCCCATCATCGACCATCATTAACCAAACCGGGGGCAGAGAACCTGACCGGCGGGTGGGGGTAGAGTGCACCACAGGACCAGACCGGGGGGTGGGGGTGGGGGGTCCAGGTCACCTACAATGGGGTTTGAGCAGAATTTCAGTGACAGTAAAGGAGTTTTTATCTTTAAAGATGCAGCTGATCATCAGTTTGATCAATGATTATTCAGCGATCGGTCAGTCTACTGTGAAAACCTGCAGTTTTCATATGAAGTCTGCAAATGAAACCCGCAAAGTAATTCATTGAATATCTGACTCAGCAGACTATCAGTGATCAGATGAGCAGCTGATCACTGATAATCAATAATCGGGGTTTTCTTTATTTTAACCAACACAAATCAAACAGAAAGGAAGCAGCCGCAGCACGCAAACAGCTGCTCACATGGTCTCTGCTCCAGTCCGATCTGAGGTTGACCCAGAGCCTGCAGCAGGTCCAGAAACCCGTCACACACAGTGGGTCTGGTCAGTGATGGAAGCAGGAGGAGCTCTTCCTCTCCTCGGTAAGCGTTGTCTGATGAGCGGTTTGTGCTCACTGGCCCTCTCAGCTGCAGATGTTTGCAGATGTGTTAGAGGACAAGAGAACATCAGAGAACGTGTTTCACAGCGCGACTCAAACGTTACGCATGTCTGAGATGAAAAATCAGACACTCTCGTTTTATGGTTGTCATGGTAACGCCTCGAGTGATCTTGGCAACAAATAAAAACAGACAGGAAAGAAGACTGACCCACACAATAAAACAGGAAATAACAGACAGAAGACTTCACAATGGACACGATTACATGATCACAGACACACAAACTGACGCTTAGTCTGAACCACAAACAGACTAACACAAGTAAACACTCAAACAAACTCACAAACAAACAGACACACAAACACATCAGGGTTAAATCTTTTCAGGCTGCAGCTCTTTAGACTCCTTTAGTGCGAGTAACTAACTGTGTGTGTGTGTGTGTGTGTGTGTGTGTGTGGGTGTGTGTGTGTCCATTGCAGAGCAGGAACAACACTCCTCTGTGTGTAACCTTTCCTCCTGGGGCTTCGTGCTCTGCACCAAAACCACTAATTAGCATGACTGTCATCGCGGCGGTGAGGAACAGTGCAGCCGTGATGGAGCAGTCACAGGACCGCTCATGTGACGGCGTTACACATTACGACATGAAGAGCCGTCGCTCCTTCAAGCTGAGCAGCAGTTGAGACGCTGTGACTGCGTTTTCACTCGTCGACATCCGTCAGAGACAAAATCAGGCCCAAGAATCAGATTTCCACGTCACACTCCTGTGAACCTGAATCCCACATCAGGCACACACAGGACGCACATCACGGGCACGTTAGCTGAAAGAACAGCCATCACGTTGACCCCCCACAGAGAGCAGGCTGGCGTGAGGCTGTCCTAATGAGCCCCTGCAGGTTAAACCTGTGAGGACCTTTGTCTGTGAGGCCCTCGGTCCTGCTGCATGGACCTGAGAGCATAACGGACTGAATCAAATCCAAACATCAGGAGGATCCAGAAACAAGCATGAAGGGCTCCCTGAGTGCTCCTGAAGGAGGAAAGAGCTCCAGTGTCTCCTCTATCAGGAGACGTCACCCTGCAGCTCTCAGATCAGCGCGGGTTCACAGGCAGGAGGAGGAGAAACCACCTCCAACTGCTGTGAACACGTCACACCTCGTGTGACCGTGAGACACACCTGCAGTCACATGACTCCTGATAGCCGGTGTAAAACCACGAGGGACCTGCAGATGCAGAAGAAGAGGCCTTTGTGAGCTCAGACATTCCTGTGAGTGGCTCCCCGTCTTTGCCGTACAGTGGACACTTTATTTCTGCTCCCGCTGCAAACTTTGTTTACAGATTTGCGAAACCCCCCAAAGCCGAGTCGATATGCTAATGGAGAGTACTACTGCGACCCGCGGCCATTCCTGGACGCGGGGACACTGCCAACAGACGCTCTTTTGTTCGGCTCAGGACTGGGACTGCGCCTGGCCTCAGGGATCTCTGATTCAGAAGGCATCTGGTCTTTAGTGACTGAACATGACAGATACACACAGCTCTGCTAATTCTGGAGCGCCTCTGGTCATACACGATGAATGAAACGATAAATAGTGAGTGGAACAAAGGACGGGCTCTTCGTGATGAGGACGATGACCTCCGATGGGCTCATCTGACCTCAGAGATTCCAGCAGTATCGGACCTCTACTGTTTAATGCCTGAACCCTGAACCAGAAACAGTTAATCTCCCTCTGAGGGTTAAAATCCTGAACATGAACTCCTCACGGGACCAAAGCAAACAACAACAAGAGCGCCTAAAAAGCTGTGAAAAAAGCACGAGAAAATGTGGAGGAAGTGCCAGAACAATTAGTTTCACTGCGACTCACACTAACCTTCAAACAGAGCGTGGACACGGAGGGCAGCCGGCCTCCCGCCGGCCTGGTTTCACCTGCTGTGACTCTGTGTGGGATCTGTGGGGATGCCAGGTAGGAAAACCCCAGCGTGGAGCCAAACTGGGACAGAAAGAACAAACTGTTTCCCTCCGGCAACAGAAAACAGCTCGATCATGTGGTTTGTATTTCTGCATCGTTCCTGATCAAACGGGAAGCTGACATGGAAAGACGCTTCAATTAACCACGATTAACACGAGCCAACGAGGCCCCTTTGATTGAATTATGTGAAAAATAAAAATTTCTGCACTATGAACCATGTGTTTGTGATCTGCTCTCATCTGCCTGATGGAAACCTTCACAGGTAAGTGGCAAACATGATGTTTCTTCTGGGTGAGTTGACCCTGACTCTAAAAGGAAACTCAGGAGTCAGGAAGGCCAAATCTGTGATCCAGGCTGAGGTCACAGAGAAGGCATTGAGATCTGAGAGGAGACACAAGGGCTGTGTCCCAATTCAGGGTCTGCACGCTTGAAGTACGCATTTCAAGTGCGATTACGTCACCGCCACGCGACGACGGCTGTCCCAATTCGAAGTGTACTTCAAATGCATGCTCCAAATGCGCCGTCGATTTCCCCAAATATCAAGCGTGGTCCGGTGCACGCTTCGTGGTCCCATATATCCCACAATTCATAGCGCGGCGGTGGGTGTGGATAATTTTGCCGCAAAATACGGCAGAAGGGAGCGGCCGAAGAGTAACTGTCAAAAGTAAGTACTGAATATGATGTCACTTATTCATGTGTGAATGTTTAATAACGAAGAAAATCAAAACATTGCCGGACATGTGGCCAGCAAAGTTATGTGACATTATATATATATATATATATATTTATATATATATATTATATATCATAATAATCTGACAATAACTATAATATTGGCCATATTATATTTACATTACCACAGACTTTAGTCTCATGAACAACAAGAGCTAATTGTTAGTTACTAACTACTCTTGAAATGACTGTTCAGTACAGAAATGCCCAACAATCATGTTTTACTGTCCCTTGGTCTCAGCCTCAGATACTCAACTAATCACAGTGGTGTCATGACAAAAATGATTGACCAACAAAACATTTTTCTCCTTCATTTCTGTCAAATAAAGCTGTATGTAACGTTTCTCGCGGTTAGTATCATGGTTGCTAGGCAACCTGAACAGCGCGACGAAGGCTAGACAGTCCCATTTCACAAGCCTCTCACTTCCTCAATTCTCGTACTTATAGTACGCACCGTACGTAATACGCGTAGCGCGCATACTTCAAGCGTGCAGACCCTGAATTGGGACACAGCCAAGGAACAGCAGCTGAACACCTGACTGTGGTCGTGTCCAAATTCATGGGCTGTATCCTCCTGAGGACCCGGCCTTCGCGGTCTACGTGGGCCGGGTCCTCAGGAGGTCGGGTAGGCCGGAAGTAAACGGCTATGGAATTGGACGGTCTAGCCTTCTCGATCTAATCCCGCCCTTAATTCAGAGTATTTCCGGTTGTCAGCGCCACGGCACGAAAATGGACCCCGAAATCTTTCTCCGGTTTTTGTGTTCATTTTTAATTATCAACGAGCTAACCCACATTCTCGCCTGAAAATATGTTTAAAGTTTATTTTGTGGCCCAGAAAGATTAATAAGAGTAATTTTAAAACTTAGTAGCGGCCGCCATTGCCGGAAACTGGAGCTTGGCTGGGCCGCGCTATGAATTCTGGGATATGGTGGGCCAAGAAGGACACACCCGACCCATCCTTCAAATTCGGGGAAAAGGAGGACGCATTTGTCGGCTGCATTCGGAGGAGTCTATGAATTTGGACAGCCTTCGGCGCGTCGCTGTGACGTAATCGGTCTACAAATGCGGCCTCAGGAGGATGCAGCCCATGAATTTGGACACGACCAGAGGCAGGGCCACACCTGCAGGAAACTGAGGTGCAGACAAACGGGAATTCCAAAATAAAACAGGAACCAGAACACAAAACAAAATCCCAAACTTTGGAATGCGTGCAGAAAAATCCAAAACCCGAGCTGGTCTCCTCTTCTCCGAGTGCACCTCTGGACCTCCACAGCCCTGCGGGTCCTTTATGACCGCCTGCAGCTTTTCATTGTCAGGAGGAAGATGAATCTGCTGCTGTTGGCGATGTTACAGCAGACCTGCACGGCCTCAGCAACAGTGGAGAAAAGAAAGAGCGAGTTCCTGGAGCTCCAACACTGAGGACTCAGACTGTAAACTGCTCAATCATCAGCAGATTCAGGTCAATTTGAGCAGCAGCTGATGCCTGCAGCGTAGCAGAGTGGGTCAGAACAGCACCACTGCTCAAAGCCAACTTCCTGTAAAACTCTGAGTCTCTGTGGACAGATGAAGCAAAACCGTCTTGGGCTAGCTGTAATGAGCCTTAAATACAATAGAGACAAATGACCAAAATGAGTTTTCAAATGATTATATTTAAGATTTAATACAAAGTTTTATTCGTTTCACAAATAATTGAGATCATTACATCACAGATCGTAAAGTTAAAATAGTTTAAAGTTAAAAGAAATGATACAGTAACACATCTGAATAATGTAAGCAGCAGAAAGAACATTACAGAGAGGCTAAAGATGAGTTTTAGTGAAAGTAAAATAAAGAAGATATAAAAACTGAGTGAATAGCTCACTGTCTGCGTTTTAACACTGAACTCACAGCTGAAACAAAATAATTATTGCAAAGATACTGTCCACTCTGCTGCTCCTCAGCTCTGCTCTGTGCATCTGATTGGCTGTCCTGCTCTCCTTTCTGTCTTTATTTGCTCTGATTGGTTCTCCACACTCCGCACTCTCTGCTCCGTGCGCCCTCTGACCCGGCTCAACAGCCCATCAGCATTCATCTTTAAAAACTCCATGTGTTTATCAGTTTATCCATCAGGCACACTGTTGTGAAATGTGTGTAAACAATACATGTTGCTAGGCAACCCAGCATGCTGCTGTTTTACATTCAGATCTGTGTTAGAGGGTGAACTCTGTGCTACAAACCACTGTTAATGCTGGATGGTTGAACTTAAATATTACATTTATGCTGTTTGTCTGTGCTTATGTTTACTGTGCGTGAGTGGGTTTGGCTGTGAATGTTAGCAACACAGTTGGATCCCTGTGACTCGTCACAGTAAAAACTTTTAGCTGTGCCTAACTCCAAGAGAGCAAAGACTGAGTACTGTGGACACGCATCAGTCACCACGAGACCAGCCTGATGAATAACTGTGCATGTCCTGGAAATCTGCAGGTGCTTCACAGCGACTCACAAAGCTGCTTTAGCACGTGCTGAGTCATCATCCTCAGACCTCTGCGGGGTCACACCTGAACAAAGACACAACTAGACTCCATTCAAAGCGCTTCACTCCTGAGCCTGGGACCAGGTGCTTAAGGTGTGACCGAAACAGGAAGCGGCCCTGATGGACAGTCAGAGTGGAAACCCCCATTAGCCAGCACAGAGGAAGAGGAACGCCACCGTGGAGCCTAACGCATCAATTTAATAAGCTCTTGTTAGTGCTGATTTAATCATGAACACAAGCTGCTGCTGTGCTCCGTGTTTTCTGAGGTAATCAGATTGAGAAGTTGCTGCATGAATCATAAAACAACTGGTTTACTCCCACCATGAAAATGAACAGAAGACCTCCCAGAGCTAGCACTACGAGTTGGTCCTGGATTCTGGTGGAGGTTCAGTTTTTCTGTCTCAGCGTGACCTCGAGACAGAAACAGAGTCTGAGACGAGTGTGATAGCACACACGGCAGCAGCACAAAGAGCGCTTCATGTCGGGCTGTAAATCTCTTCAGAGGAGCCAAACTGTACAATCACATCAAAAAAGCGTTTGTACTGCATATAATTTAATAATTAGAGACTCAGTGGAAGCAATAAAGACTGCACTCATTCAAATCATCCCAACGTTACAAGCAGCAAAATAAAATTTAATCTCTAATGAAGATTTAGTGCTGAAGTGTAAACACAAATAAATGTAAATCACTGAGAGGCTTCATGTGGTCTGAATTCCCCTCAGTTGCTCTCCTGATGTGTGCCTCTCTCTTATTTTCTATAAGTCTACTAATTCTATTTTATTCTGGCAGTTTTTGTGGTGTGCTCACAATTACGCTGTACACGTACAATGACAATAAGGGGCTATTCTATTCTATTCTATTCTATTCTATTCTATGAACCTTGGCCTGATGCATGCTGGGAGCAGGTGGCCGGCGTCTCGCTGTCTGTCCACAACCTTTCATTATTCCATTTCCTCCTTTTCTCTGTTTCCACCTCTTTCTGATTCCATCAATCTTCATCCTGCTTTACGTCAGAGTCTGCTGCACATCTTCATTACCACGATGTCCTCAGACCATCCGAGTCCACCCGAGAACATCAACCTCTGCAGAGTCCTGCAGAGTTCAGGTGACACTTCAGCTGACACTGAAGACGTCACCTGATGATGACAGCAGGACTGCTTTAAGACAACCTGAGTGTTTGCTGCTGTCTGGATTTAAAGGTTAACACTGAGCATGTGTGCGACTGAGTCTTCATCAAACACCATGTGTTATGTGGTCGTTGTGTCCTCACCTGTCTCCTGCTGGGCGAGCCGCAGCCTGTAATCTGGTTTTCCTGAGGATTATGTGTACAGATGAAAACAGAGGATTAACAGACAAACCGACAACATGTGGCGACTGTCGACACTCTGACGGGCCGACTCCTGCTTTTATTGGCAGATTCATAAAGGTTGGTTTCAAGGTCTCAAGCATGTATTTTATTAGCGTTATTAGTATTCGAGTATTTGAACTGACGTGGTGAAAAAATTCTTAACTGAATTTTTAAGATTTCAAATTGATGCACTAATAAATAAATCACTGTGCACATGTAGCAGTATCTTAGCTATTGTTGCTTTTTTTCATGCGATTTTTAATTTATACGAGTTTCATGGGTGGGACCACACCTCCATATGTGCCCTTACAGTTCTCTGTCTTTATTGGGACCCCCCCTCGTTCACTTGTTATTAGTGCGTGGGGATTTGGCTTGGGAGCCAGTCCTCTCTGAGGCCTTCCCCAAACCACTGCCTGAATTCATGCTTCATTATCTCCGAGAAACGCTGTCAAATCTAAAATGAGGATGTGGTCCAAGCGAGTGAAGTCCTACCAAAGACTTGAGCAGAAGCTGCACAGCATGTTCAACACTTCCAACATGAGACATGTGACCATGAGAAAGTGAAGCTCAGATGTTTTGTTCTTGCTGAACTCTGTGTGTTTTTTCCGTTTGTGGCTTCAGGAGTTTGGAGGTCTGCAGAGCACCTGAGCGAGCTGCTTTTAGTGAATGGAAAGCTCGTAAAGTGAACTCGATTAGTGGCTTCAGAAATAACGCGCCTCCCCGGGCCAAGCGTGCCGGGTAGTGCCTCCTCCTCGTTATCCTCACATCAGAGTCAGATTTTCCTGCTTGCGCTCGTGACGCCTCAGACAAGCCAAGAAACCCGGAGCCCACGTTGGTGCCCGAGCACACACGTCTGAACTTAAAGACGCTTGTCTTGCTGTCTCTGTGGGGACCGGTTACAGGGCAGCACCCAGGCAAGCACACGTCTGAGAGCGAGGACAGAGCTGCACTGACACACACACACACACACACACACACACATTTTACAAAATGTTTCAGGTCATCGTGTTTCCAGATGATGATGAGTTAAAAATGCTGCTCCAATCAGATTAAACTCTTAGTAAAGCTAAGTCAGCGTGCGGTCTGTTACCTTTGCACACGTTCAGACTCACAGACCTTTGAGGTGCCACAGAGGAGGCTGTCTTTGGTTTGTCTTATGGTTTCTTTGGCAGCGGCTGCTGGTTTGACATGAACTGCCTTTCAGAGAGCGACTAACGAGCTAACACGAGGTGGCGCGAAGGCAGAGAAAATAACCGAGGACTTTAGGAAATACAGGGACATTAATGAAGGGCAGGTGTGAGGGCGCTCTGAGGACCGTGCTGATTTCATGTGTGGAGATAAAAAACCTTCACCGTGCCTTCCTCTTCTCCTTCGGCTGGTGTCCAGAGAGGCCTGAGCGGTGGGAGGAGGCCGGCGGAGTGATCAGCTGCTGTTTGTCCTCGGGCTGACTGACAGCTCGGTTTATCTGCGGCTGACACGGCGTCCTGCCGAGCGTCCTGTTGGCTGCGCGGGTTTGAATCCCGGCCAGAGGAAGTTGGCAGCGGCAGCTCGCAGTTATTAAAATAAACTTCCTGTCAGAGATGTTGCCATGGCATCTCACTGTAGCGTCGTTGTTTCCCATCGTTATGTTTCAGCTTATGGTTCCTCTTTTCACACGGACACGGTGGTGGCGGCGCTGAGGACAGCAGACAGGAAGTGTCCCGCTGAGAGACACAACAGTGTGTTTGTTCCTGCATAAACTGAAGACAAAACACCGATCACTGATCTATAACCAATAATCACATCACAGGAAACAGAAGATCGTCTCTGTGAGAAACCAAGCCGTTAATCACTCAGACGACGGTTACCGTGGACACAGAGGAAGGAGTCAGTGTGTGGTTATTATAGCGTGCAATAAGGCTTATTGTTTTCTTTGTTCCAGCTGCTTTCACTTTAGTTTCTACTGTTTCAGTTTATT
Organism: Neolamprologus brichardi; assembly: GCF_056152115.1. Classification (NCBI taxonomy): domain Eukaryota; kingdom Metazoa; phylum Chordata; class Actinopteri; order Cichliformes; family Cichlidae; genus Neolamprologus; species Neolamprologus brichardi. The sequence continues at coordinate 31,752,092 of NC_142119.1, read as the reverse complement.
TTGGTTTGAGTTGGTGTCTCTGCTGCAGAGGACTCGAAGGAAGTTTTAAATTGGACGTTTTTTCAGACTGCACCCTGGTGCAGACGGCTCAATGGCTCTGTCTCCTTGCTGTGAGCACTTGTTTATCTGAAACACATCACCTGACCGTTTTTACTCCACCCACAGGTGGAGTCACAGGTCTGACAAGCATGGACGAAGCAGAGGGTGTGTCCTTTTTTTCATACGAACAGTGAGTGTGAGGCAGGAGGACCTAGATGCTCTGACACCGAGCCAAGCATCTCAAGGATTGAAGACTGCTGACAGAATCAGTGTGTGTGCCTCTAACTGACGATGTGATGCATCATCTGCATACTGATTGGCTGTGAGGTCCGCCCTGCAGAGCGCCACAGAAGAAGAGTCAGTAAACTATTGGACTGAATTCTACTCAAAGCGCTGTATACATTCACACCCTTCGATACTTAAGCCGCATACTTGGCATGCAGGCTGGGGAAGTCAAGGATCGAACCACCAACCTTCCAGTCAGTAGCTGATCTGCTCTACCACCTGAGCCACAGCCACCCTGCTACACACAGCACGCTGCTTGTGATGTCACAGTGCAGTTAGTGGCTGCTGCGGGGGTCAGCGAGGGTCAGCAGCACACGCTGATGCTCAGTGGTGTTCGCTGATACAAAATTCCATCATAACCTGAAAAATCGGCCGATATCATTCTCTGTCAGACGGCCTCAGGGACACAGTCGTGTAGCGTTCACAGCAGACCCCCACGAGAAAGTACGGACACACGTTTGACTCACACATGCCAGCTGCTAATTAACAGCTAGCTCCCAATCTCAAGTCAATGTTTAACCCCGCCCACAAATGACTTTTAAGCCATTCAGTTCACAGTGGCTTTGGTATTTAAGCGCCCTCTGAAACAGGAAAATAAAGAGGTAAAAAATCCTTTAGATCACAGATGAATTCAGGTCAAAGCTGTGCCTGTGTTCAGTCGGAATCACTGCAAACCTCAGCATGTGTTCACCATCGAACCAATGAGAGCCGAGCAGTTAACGGGAGGTCAGCGAGACGAGCCTCTGGTCAGTGTTCACCTACATTTCAAACTCTGGCATGTCTTCACAGCGATCTTCATCGTTCAGCAGCTGGTCTCACGAAGACTTCAGACTCTGCTCGGGTTCGGGGGTTTCGTCAGCTGAGGATCTGATCAGTTTTCTCTGACAGAGGAACCCTGAGTACCCAGCATGCCTCAGGGAAGCACCTCTTCACATTTCAACCATCAAACCAACCACGCTGTGGCTCACGGTCACTGCGCTCCAAAATTATTCTTGTCTGCAGAGAGAGGGACGAAATTACAGCCGACTGACAGCCCATAATTTCATCTGCAGCAGAGAAGCAGCCAAACTGTGTGGGCTCGTCTGAATGCTTTGCTCACGGCAGCCAGCAATTATCCAGCTTCAAGGAAACGTCGAAGAGGTGAATAAACCTCTCAGAAGATACGGGAACCCACAGTGTTCCCGCATCATCGAACCGGCACGTTGACGCTGCTCTGCTCAGAGGTCGCTCGGTTTGTGAAGCTGAGCGCTGACGTGCAGTCTGATCAGAGCCAAGAACAGCGTGCCCGGCGTTTCCTCCGCATTCCTCAGCTGATCTGCAGCAGTCACACTGGACCTGTGGCAAGCTGCAGGTGTGTTACCTGTTACAGTTCACCTGTAGACCGCTCCGGTCAGAACATGGAGTCAGCTTTCAAACACCTGAACCCCCTCTTAAACTCAGAGCTGTGCACTGCAGCAGGTAACTTCAGGATTAACAAAATCACCATGGAAACAGATGCTTCAATCTACCCTGCACCAGTTATTTCCAGATTACTCCACTGACCAATCAGATCTCCAGAAAATAGCATCTTCATACCTGTAGGACAGGTGGGTGTGGGAACAGGTGAGTGTGGGGGACGGGTGAGTGTGGTGGACAGGTGAGTGTGGGGGAAAGGGGGGTGTGGAGGACAGGTGAGTGTGGGGGAAAGGGGGGTGTGGTGGACAGGTGAGTGTGGAGGACAGGTGAGTGTGGGGGAAAGGGGGGTGTGGAGGACAGGTGAGTGTGGGGGAAAGGGGGGTGTGGTGGACAGGTGAGTGTGGAGGACAGGTGAGTGTGGGGGAAAGGGGGGTGTGGAGGACAGGTGAGTGTGGAGTAAGAACACTGAAGGGAAAGTGGAGACCTGTTGTGTCCAACACTGCAGAGCTTAGGGTTAAAGGTCATCATCGCTGCAGACGAGCCAGACAGGAAGTGAGCAGTGAAAATAGCTGAAGGTCGGCAGGTGTGTGACCGCCCTGAAGCTGTGGGTAAGGACACCTGAGTTATCTGGGCTCAGACTCGAACACCTCGCCTCCAACATGTTCAGGCTCTGTTTGTTTTGCTGAAACAGTCCAATCAGAGCAGAGCTGCTAAGGACGCTGGATCAGATATCAGACCTGTGTGGGAGAGTCCACGGCAGCACGCGCTGCACATCAATTCATGAAAACTGGAGCATATCAGTCACTCTGAAATCATCGGATGTGATGCAGCCTCACGTCCAGACGCCGTTATTTGACTGCGCCGTCCCATTCTCGGCTCATGTCAGTTCTGAACACTGCTCTAACCTGAACCAAACAGTTTAAACAACGCTCCCATAGAGGTCAAAGGTGGCCTGGCCTCAGGTGTGCTGTCGGCGCACCGACTTCCTGTTCCTGCCATGTTTTCCCTCCATTAGCTGGCGGCTACGCGTGTCATCACAGGAGATAATCCAGGATTTCCCGACCTGAACACTGACTTGTGCCCAGGCTCTTTGCAGACGGTATCAGGGTCACACGGCCTCAGATTAAGGACCCCTACCGACTCTAGTCTGCAGATTATCTGCCGTGGTCATCCCACGCACAGGTGGCGTCCTGCTCTCAATCCGCCCTCGCGCAAATTTCCAGCTGCAGGAGAAAACATCTGTCCTGATTGCTTTTTTCTAAGACTGATTAACGGAGAGAAAGCCTCTGCTGCAATCCTCCACCTTTTTCAGGACTTTGTGTAACGTGTGCAGATCAAAGTAAATCGCCAACCCGCTGCTCTCGTTAAAGGGCTCGCCACCCACGTACACCTGCTGTCATCACCACCGTCATCGCCACAGTGCAGGTTACTTCCAGGTAATAGCTGACTACACCTGACTACGTCACGGCTCCAACCACCTGAGCTCCGAAACACTCTAAAAATGACTTCTTCCCTTCTGTGTCTGACTCAGGAAACTTCCTGTTTTCCCTTTAATTAGTCATATTTGTATTTTAGACTTTGTCCTTTTTCCTCTCTCTGCTTCTTTGTTAAAATGTGTTTGTCTCACAGACTTTGACTCATTTTCTTAGTGGACTTTAGTTGGAGCTCAGGTTCGGTTCTGAGTTTGATCCAAATCTATTTTGTTGGGCTTTGATCTGTGGCTTTGATCCTGCTTAGTGTTCCTGTACCCAAGACTTCTTCATTCCTCGGGTTTCTCCTCAGTCCTGTCGTCCCCCTCTGTGGTTTTTTGTCCTGGTCCTTGGCTCGAGATGAACTCATTAAATCCTGAGAATCTTCCTGCATTCGTTCCCTTGCTCCCTGCTCGTCGTCTGTCAGGAGCAGAGCAGGATGGTGACATCATAGCGGCGTCGCTGCGTGGGAGAGAAGGATGGGGGGCGAGTTAAGCTCCAAGTGTTGTAATAACATGGACGGGGGCCCGAGTTGCATCCCTGCACATCTGAAGCACCTTGGGGGTCAGTGCTTCCTGTGTGAGGGATGGGAAGGTCCCCAGCAGGAAGCTGCTCCGGTCTGATGTGTGGACTGGGAAAACACTCACTTTCCCAGAAAGCCTCATTTCTCTTCTTCAGACCATCACACTGATGGCAGCATGTCAGAGGCCAAAGCCCTCGTCAACATGAAGAACCTTCAGCTTTCCCAGAGTGCACTGCAGCACACAGCAGCTCCTCTAATGATGTTTACTCAGCTCGGATCACTGCACAGAAAATACTGCTGCCTGCTCTTAACGCCAGGTCATGGGGGTGTATCCTGTCGCTGCTGACGCAAACACTGAGTCCAAAGCCTCATCGGACCCGACCCAGACCGAGAACCAGGAGCTCCCGGAAGTTCTACATGTGTGAGGAAAAAACATGAAGAACCTGATGGGAACGAAACATCTGAGGAACCAAACAGCCATGTGACCGACAGTATCTGCTTATGCAGTGGACACGTTCAGCTCTAACGCTGGCACCTGTTTCATATCAGAGGAGCCCACAAGTTGTTTCTCACCAAACAGGGTCAAACCCGAACCTCACCTGTCTGTTTGAAAACCTGCAGTCTAGGAGCAAAGCTTCAGGTCAACATCAGTCCAGTGTAAAGCGCTTTGGGGTCCCTAGGCGGGACTAGTAAAAGCGCTATACAAATACAGGCCATTTACCATTTACCATTTAGGTGATTCTGTCACATAAAGCTTTAGAGGAATCTATCGATGAAAAATGGCATGAAGATCCATTATTGAACTAATCAGTGCATTTATTAAGCCTTTCTTATTGACCAGTTTTCACATGTTACCACTTTATATTTCCAGTGTCATTTTAAAGCGCCTCCTTGGCTCCTCTGACAGCCTGTGACGAACTCACATTTTCCACTAAAGTCCCAAAGATGTGATCTTTATGTTCCCAGTACCATCGGTGAATCAGCTACCACAGCTCTACCAACCTGACACTGGCTCAGGTGCTCCCCTACCAGACTGACTCTGAATGGACCACTGAGATCTTTGCTGTTACTTCCATCAACGTCCTCTCATGACTCTGACAGCCACGTCTCTGTCTGATAATGCATCAAGTTGGGTCACAAGCTATTTACGTATATTAGCAGGTAAGCTAACATTAGCCGAAGAAAACTTTTATATAATGAAAATTGTCAGACACCATCATCAGTGATCCGTGTTCCTGGCTGGAGTCAAAGCCTGACTTTAATGTTTGCATTTCATCATTTATTGTGTCAGACTGCAGAGTCTCTGTGTGTGTCTACGTGTGTGTGTGTGTGTGCGAAGCAAGGTTATTATCGTTAACGAAAACTAACGAAATAACGAAAACTAGAAGTGAAAAAACATTTTCGTTAACGGAAATAAAAATAAAAACAAAAAAAGGAAAACTAACTAAAACTGGAATGAGTGACCACAAAACGAACTAAAATTAACTGAATTTATAGCAAAAATGTGTTTAGTTTTCATTGATGTGTGCGTGTCATACAATAGTCAAGGGTGAAAATGAAGTTTAGTTTCCAGATTTTTTTCTTGCTGTGTCTCATTATGCCAGCAGGTGGCAGTACGTTAGTCGAGTCGTCTGTGTTGCTGCTCCGTCCACGCGCAGAATCATGTCAGGAAAAGTCGGGAGCCAGAGTCCAATTTGGGATTACTTTGAATATGACTGTGTTTTGGATAAAGCAAGTGTCTTGTAGTGGAAAGAGACAAATTATGAGGGACATTTCTAAAGGGAAAAAAATCCCACAAACCTTAAAGTGCACTTGAAAAGCTCACACAAGAAGGCTAACCTAGCTTACCTTGAGAAGGTAAGGGAGCACACTCAACCCTCATCCCCAGAAAACAGAAGCTAACCCCAGGCAAGGCAGCGTGATGCATCCCGAGACAACAGGACGGGGATATCTACACAACTGTGTGAGTCAATTACCTTCAAAAAGTTTATCAATTCACTTGAACCAAAATTACGAACACCCGGTGCTGCGAGAGTTAATAGTCTCATTGGGGCCAAGATATACATTTTATAGTTGCCTGGTATCAATGGTTGTTCATCTGCCTTTATTTATTTATTGAAAGAACCCATAGGTGGGAATGTGAGTTGTCTGTCTCTGCGTGTTAGCCCTGCGACAGACAGGCGACCTGTCCAGGGTGCAGTATGGTAGCTGGAATAGCAAGGATGAGCAGAATGACTGATATGATGAAACTGGGATTTTGTTACACTTAATTATTGCAAACACAACTAAAACTATAACTGAAACTAATCAAAACTAAACTGAAACTAAGGATTTTCAAAAAAATAAAAACTAAACTAAACTAGCAAACAATTGGTAAAAACTAATTAAAACTGATATAAAATTGAAAATCTGAAGTCAAAACTAAATAAAAATAAAACTAATGAAAATTGCAAAACTATTAAAACCCTGGTGCGAAGTGTGTGTGTCTGTGTGTGTGAGAGAGAGAGAGAGAGTGTGTGTTGGGTAACCCAGGTCCCACGTATCTATGGTAAAGCTAGAGTATATAGTACAATGAGACTGGGCCTGGGTTGGTAGTCCTACTAATTATGATACCTGATAACCTCTAATTAAATCAATAAGGACCACCACAACTGTATTTTACACAAAATTTATCCCTCACTGGGATTTTTGACCTTTGAAAATACCTTTGGTTACAACTAAACACTTACTCAATTTAAACCAAATTTGTAACAGTGCTTAGAAGCAAAATCCATACCACGTCTGCCTTACAACATCTCTCTTTTCGGACTTGTGTGTCCGCTCCCGGAGATTCACACAAACCTTACCACTCGTCCCGCCCCATAACAGAGAAGAGTGACATTGACTGGCTCATCAGCACAACAACCAATGACAATACAACATTAAGGTAACTGATATTAGATGGGAAAACAAACTTAGGTTACACCCCAATATATTGCTTCTGCACAGTAAGTGAACTCTAAATCTTGAAACCCTTTTATTTATTAGACTCTTAACACCGCAGTTTTATATGTGCACTTTTTTGGGGGGACAGCATACAGACAATATTCATTTGTAAATGATTAACTAACAATCTTGTGCTTGTGCTTAAAGTGCGTTGGCACTCTTCATCATCATCATCGGCTCCTGTGACAACCTGTTTGCTGCAGCCTGCTGCTGAAAGGCCGTTCGCAGAGGGGACACTTGGGCATTTATCGCAGCATATAATCTGTTTCCTGGACACACTTTTGTGCTTTTTCAGCGTTCAGAGGTTGATGGCTCCGTGTCACAGCTGGCTATGAATTTCAGACGGATCAGGCCTTAACTTAACAAAAGTTATCAATAGTTATTTTCATCTTTTCTCATTACCCACAGCTACATCCACTCTGTGGAGGCTGCTCACTAGGGCTGGGTATCATCACTGATTTCTATAATCCATTTGATTCGATTTTGCCTCCGACAGTCAGAAACATTATAATTCTGATCATTTATCAGCACTGACACTGTGAGACTTCATCAGAGGTGTGAACATCACAGCAGATGCCTTTGTGTCAAACTAACTGAGAATAAAACATAAAAACATGAAGCAGATTTTCCTGGCCTGGATTTTTATAGCAGATAACCTTAAAAATATTCTGCAATTTGGCATAATTTTAAAAAGTTTAAATGTCTTCAGCATTGAACAGCAGAAATGAGGCTTTCCTGTCCAAGGTCATTTAAAAAAAAAACAAAAAACAGACAGCGCTGTAAACAATGATGGGTGATGGGTAATAAGCGAATGAATAATGCAGAAAACAGAGATCTGAGAGATCTGAGAGATCTGAGAGAGAGAGAGCTGTGCAGGAAATTTTTATCGTGGTGGAAGCAAAACAGCAAAAGTAAGAGAGAATTCATGACGATGTTTATCAAATGTGAAGCGTAGTTTGCTGCTTCTTTTGCTGCTGGTTCAGTGAATTTTGGTTGGAGAGAAAACCTGCAGCTCAGAATCGAGTCCAAAAAAGACGTAAACACAGAGCGGACCTGCCGACGCATCAGAGTCAGCGAGCTGTCGGCTTTCAGCCCCGACGGCGTGTCCGTGTACGGGCCGTTGGGTGAGAAAGCTGAGGAAGACAAAGCTGATTCTGATGCGTCGGGTCCGCTGTGTTTACGTCTTTGAGTCCGTTACCTGCTCTCATTTACTGTTTGGTGGTTGTTGAAACAGTTTTGTCAGCTTTAACCTGAGATTCTGGCGTTTCTGGCAAAATAAGTTTATATTTAAAAGTCAATTCAGGATTTAATGAATCTTATCGCTTTATTCAAGCTACTCACCTCTCTATCCACCTGCACTTTCAAACGTACACACGAAGGACTACGGGACAACTACAGCACCACGGACAATCACAGAGGTCCTGCCCCTGGCTATCTCTGATTGGCTTAGACCACGATAGGGGCATAATGTGTGTCTGTTGTTGATCACAGGGAGACTTTTTGGTCGGGACAATTTGGTTGCACTCTAGAGCCCTGTGGTCTGTTTTTGTTGCTGTTGTTGTTGCACCATAGACATGTATCTTGCTGGCAAGACAAGCTGCTTTGTTTCCCACACATCTTTTCCTTTACTCTGTAGAGTAATCCATCACTCAACTCCAATTTGCGACTTTCACGGAGGAGCATCACAGTCTCTGGCGAATCAATTTTAGAGCCCTTTATTGTTCAAACCCTTTATTGCTCTTGATTGCTTTCTTCAATGGCCCAGTGGTAGGGTCCATATCTTTTGGACTCAGCTGATCGAGGATGTTTACGCTGAGATTCACAGGACATGCATAGGCTTCCGGTACTGCAGAGGCAGGCGCACCAAGTTGATCCACCAATCTGTCAGGTACAACTGGTCCTTCCCTAATGCATGCCCATTTACAGAGAGCTTTAATGCCAGCAGGCGGGATGGAAGTCCATTCTCCAACTTCCTCTTGGGCATACTGTCGCGACAGCAAGTCAGCATCAACGTTGTGGCGCTTAGGGAGGTACTGTATGGTGAAATCATACATGACGAGGGCAGTGAGCCAGCGATGCCCTACAGCACTGAGCTTAGCTAAGGTCAATAGCATACGTTAACGGGTTATTGTCGGTCCTGACAATGAATTTGGCACCATACAGGTAGTCAGGAAATTTATCCACGACGGCCCACTTTACTGCCAAGAATTCCAGTTGATGAACTGGATAGTTACTGTAACTGCTCCTGAAGGTTTTTCATGTTCGAAGTAGAATAAAGGGCCATGCTCCAGCTGATGTTTAGCCAGTATTTTAATCTTCTTTTCACCAGCAAACACCGTGAAACACTATGGTGAAATGATCAATGAAAAACACAGATATTACGTCAGCAGAACAAAAATTACAATTCAAATAAAACGTACACACAAAATAAATGCACCGACATACCGTGTGCGCCTTTCTACTGAACATTCATGAGCAATTGTAGTCCATATCGTCCATATTTCCACCTTTTACACAAGCCAGCCTCTGGCTCGAGCCTTCAGTCTCTGGTGACATGTGCGCTTAATTGAGCATCACCCCAAAGCATGCGCACCACAAAGCGCCACACTCAGGTCCACCAGTAGGTGGCGACAACACAACATGAATCCAGATTAAACATCAAATTTTGAACATTGCAATCACATAATAATTACATTTCAATGCGATGGCTACAGTTACGTCCTGAGTCTTTGAGGTTTCGACTTGCGAAAGCTACCGGCATTAGGCCCTCAGGATGTTCTTGGTTCAAGACAGCACCTAAACCATTCATTCCTGGTTCCACAAGCAAGATGTATGTGTTGGTGGGGTCTGCGGGAGCATTGATGAGACATTCACGGATCTGTTCGAAAGCAGCCTGGTAGGCTTGAGTCAATCGTTCAGCAAACGGCTCAGATGCTTTAAAATAGGTTTGGTTTGGATCTAGGCTCTTCGTGGCTTTGTGGTCTTTCCAAGTGGGTGCATAACCCTTGGTGAGTTCTGACAAAGGACGGATAATGGCGGAGTAGTTCGCTATGAACCTCCGATAGTAACTACAAAATCCGAGGAAAGACTTGAGAGGTTTCAAGTGAGTGGGCACTTTCCAGTGTTTCACCACCTCAACCTTCTCTGGATTGGTGGCTATTCCATTTGTGGATACAATGTGACCCACATACTTAACTTGAGGATGACAGAATTGGCATTTCTCAATGGAGACTTTCAAACCAACCTCTTCTAGTCTGTCCAATACCTTAAAGAGGCGTTGCTCATGCTCTTCAAGCGTTCTGCCAAAGACAATGATATTGTCCAAGTACACAAGGGCTTCCAGAAGATGGAAACAGCTGTTGTCCCCCAACAGCCTTTTCCATTAAGCGTTGGAACGTTGCAGGTGCTCCAGTGATCCCTTGTGACATGCACTAAAATTGATAGAAGCCAAGAAGGCAAATAAATGCCGTTTTTTCCTTTTCCTCCTCAGCCATTTCTATCTGATAGTAGCCACTACGCAGATCTAGGACTGACTGAGAACCATCGGCTGCCTGACAAGGAGTCCAAGGCATCATCAATGCGTGGCATTGTATACTGATCAGGTGTAGTGCGGTTGTTCAGTGTTCTGCAATCAATACAGATTTGTATAGCCCAGGGGTCAGCAACCTTTAGCAACCAAAGAGCCATTTGGACGTGATTTCCACGCAAAAGAAAAAACTGGGAGCCGCAAATACTTTTTGACATCTAAAATGAAGATAACACTGTGTGTGTATATATATATATATATATATATATGTGTGTGTGTGTGTGTGTGTGTGAACAACTAAGGTGTGTTGCTTATGAAATCCATGAAGTGCTACAGAGAAAATTACATTTTATTTATGTAATGAACACATTTTGAACTCATAAAGAAATATAACAAAAGGAAAGACACCCAGCTGAACTAAAATGATGCTTGCATATGACAAATGAAACTGAAACTGAAAGGCTTCAGATAGTTGAGAGTGAGAAAAAAATTGCGTTCATGTTTGCAATTTTGTCTTGTTACACAAAATTTGGAATTAAATAAAACAAACAAAACACTACATTTTAGGAAATAGTAGTGGGTGTTTTCGTGTTTGTTTTTCTGTATTACTTGGACACTAAAGTGGCCCTCCAATGAGATGACGATGCCAGAAGTGGCCCGCGGCTCATTTGAGTTTGAGACCCCTGTTCTAGGGTCATGTAGACGAATGTGGTGTTCAACCCCTTTAGCCAAGCCAACATCCCACTCATGCATTGAGAAGACATTTCTCCTCTCAGCTAACTTCTGCCGAAGTCTACTTTTCCACTCCGCGGGGATAGGGGAGTCCCCAAAATCAAGGAGGTTTGGATCTATTTTCTCAGTGGCAAGGTCAGAGGGTTGGACTGGGGTGACTGTATCCACTGTGTCCAGGCACTGTGCCTGTCTACTTTGCAGGTGGCATAGCAATTTGCTCCTGGGGCGATAGAGAGAGGGTAGGGCCCTTTCCATTTTATCTGTCCCAGCGCATCATTTTTTGGCAGTTGCTCCTGTGTCCTGTCCTGCACACTTAAACAAAATAAAGTGCTCGTTGGGGCCCTTTAAGAATTCAAGTTATGTTGACAACAGCAACTTGTGCTGGTCCTTGTGAGTGTAATTGGAACGTATGTATGAGTGTGTGGGTGTGTATCTTCTTCGGGGTGAATTGTCCTTAAAGTGGTTGGCTCGCCATCCAATCTCGTCCTGGCCCTCGGACATTGCAGCAGCTCTCCAGATGAAAGGTGAGAGGTTAACCTGTGAGAGACCGAGCTAGCATTAGCGTGATCACGACGGTAAGTCTCTACAAGTTTTTTCTTCAGAATAACACTCGTCTTACCAACGTTGCTTCTCTCCTTCATCCAGCCACTCGACACCAGACTTCCAGCAGGTAAGTATGTATTCCTTCCTCTCAATTCTGAGTTTTTCCTCTATTTTGTCCCTGGATTTCTCAGTTTAAGTAGCAGATGCCTCCACTCCTGTTGCTGAGATGAGAAAACCCGGGAGAACCAAGCGCCTTCGCCTCTCTTCCTGCCTGACAGGGTCAATGCGGCCTGCGCTGAACTAGGTGTCCTCACGTGGGGTGAACTGAGAGGCACATTCAATGGTCATAGGAAATATGACACTTTGTTGATGTGGACAGTTAAAGAGAATAAATGCTCTCTCTTCTTTATCATTGGTGTAAATATGTTTTTTTCATCTGCGCTACACTTCCATATAAATACAGTTGAATTGAAAAGTTTGTTCTAGCAGTGCTCTCAAACATTTTGACTGTTTCACACGTGAAGACGAGTTCGCTCATTGAATCGTCACTGTGGACTTTCTTCATCACGCGTGGTCATGACATCCTCCGCCTGGCCTGGAAGTGATGTCATCAGAAACAAACAGCATTGAGACAACAAACGGGAAGCCTGAACTAACAGATGAATGTAAGGCAGGCGTTAATTAACACGCTGTTAATTGAAAACAAGGTTTGTAATGGTGACATTAGCAGCATAAATAGCTCTTCTTCCTCCTGCCGATGAATAATGCACAATCAGTTGTTCCTATTAGTGATTCTTCTCATCTGGAGTTAATTTCATTATGTAAATGAGCTGCAGGCCTCGTCGAACCTCCACTTTGATCCATCCTAATTGTCCTGATCATCAAAGAGTGAGTCGCCGCTCGCTGGGAATAAATCTACACTCCTCCTCCTCCTCTTCTTCTTCTTCTGCTCTCCTGGAATCAAATGCAAATACTGCGAGGTGATTAAAATTTGATGTGTCTCGGTATGTTCAGCTGGATGCATATTCATCTCCGAGAGCAAGGGAAGAGGGAATTAACGGAGCTGAGATGAAAGAGGCAGAGAGGCTGATCTCAGATCTGTGTTTGAGCAGGACTTTTTCTGCTCGGCAGCTGTTTCCAGGTTTTATGAAAGAGCGGTAAAGGAGTCTCTGTGCAGTTCCTATGTTTGATTCAGCTGCTTCCAGGTGTTTGCAGGTGAGTTCACACTCTCAACGAGAGCACTCAGCACATCTGGCATAACGTCAGTCAGATGTTGGCCCTCTGAAACATCGGCATTGTATATTTATTGAACCCTAACAACACAAAGGAACAGAGGAGTCTGTGCAGGCTGCTGTCTTTGGTTCCAGTGGTGTCAGGTATTTTTTCCAGATGCATTCTCAATCATCCAGGAAAATAATTCTCCAAAAGTTGATTCTGTTCATCTGGACGTAGCGTATTCTGGGAGAATACTCCCAGAATACGCTACGTCCAGATGAACAGAATCAACTTTTGGAGATATCTTTTCCAGGTGTTTCCAGGTGTTTTGCTGAATCCTAACAACAGACAGTAAACGAGGCTCCGCGCTCACTGTGTTTGTTTCTCGTGGTGTCAGATGTCTTTTCTAGCTGAACGTCAGACTCTCCGGGGGGAACGTTGCCCCAATTTCCTAATCTGATTTTGATGCAGCGCGTCTGTCTCAAAGCCCTCGCTTTAATTTCACCGTTTGTGGCTGAACTGACGCAGAAATAAGGGGAAACAGCAGAAGAAAAGAAGGTGTTTCATTGGGGGAACAGAGTGGAAACCCCCACAGACACGTTTCATGTTTATTTACACGTTTCATTTTCAGGATGTGTTTGTCTCCGAGTGGAAACCTTGTATCTGCTCAGTGCAAAAACAACAAGAACTGCCTTTTTCCTGGATGGCAGTAAGGTTGGAAAACCTCAGTGGAGTCATGAAGCATGAAATACATGTTGTTGTTGTTTTTAACTGCGTGAAACAAATATTGAAAATAAACACAAACAGAGAGGACTCTTTATGAAGAGCAGAAGTGAAGATAAGAAAGAGTAGATGACGAGAGAAGTATTATGATGTCACATATAAGTACAGGCGATGTGGGGGAGGGGCTCTGAGGCATGTGAATAGAAATATGCTTCTTTGTCAAAGGTTTGTGGACAGCTGGCTATTACTTGCATGTTAATAATATAGGATTTGCTCACACAGTGTCCACATATTTTCTCCGTTTAGACATTAACAGTCATTCCCCAAAAAGTTGATCCTGTTCATCTGGACTGAGAAACGTTTCTTCAGTCTCAGCTGACTGCAGGTTTCCAAACTTATAAACGGCACATTTGTACAATAACTGAAACTAGCACCACTGAATGAACAATGGGCTGGGAGCTCAGTTTATGATCGTTAATATACAAATTGTCATGATTATTGATCGACGGTCGAGAGTACCACAGTTCACAGAGAGTTGGGAGTGATTATTCTCAGCTGCCTTACTTATTGCTCATCGAGTAAGTTCTGCTTCACCGCGGAGTCAATCAGTGCTTTAAGAGAGAGGCCATCTCTACTGAAATGTAGCGGGAGCTGCGTCCTAGGGAGGGTTTCAAAACCTGGGAAAATACTCAACAATAAGAAATAGACAGGCTAAGCAACAAACTTGCCCTCACCATGACAACAACACATTATAATACCTGAAAGAAATGAAGAAGAAGTCTACGTCCTCACATATTTCTGATCATATGAACAAACGTATGTAGACACTAGCATCTTGTCTCCGCATGTTAATTTCAGTGTTAAATGCTGACCGAGGTCAGCAGCATCTTTCTCCCTCACATAATCAGATTTTCCCATCATGCCCCATTTGTTTTGTCTCTTGATGACATCATCAGGTGAACGGAGGCAGCAGATTGTTTTTTTTTACCTTTTAAGTCGGGCATTAGTATAAAAATGAAAGCCTCTTACAGCATGAAATGAAAATCCTCTGAGTGTTTAAGCTGCGGCCAACAGACTGTGTTCAGGTATCAGTTCAGTTTCAGCCCCACGGGCCAACATGATGATGATGATGATGATGAAACATCCCCTCCTCCTCCTCCTGTTTGGACACACAGCTTCTTGGCAGGCTCACTAATTAATTAAAGAGATGAATATTTGTGTGGTGTGGGGGTGGAGCGGGCGCCACAGGCGTGCGGATGTGTGGACGCAGATAAACACGATTCTTTATCCACTCGGACAAATAGATGAAATGTATCAGAGAACAGGTCTGTGGATGCAGAGGTGAGCTCACGTAGAGCAGCTTAAAGCATGAAATCCGCTCTGAGTGGGAGCACTCTGCGGCATGTGGAGGTATAAATAGTGCTCGCAGTGGAAGTGGACCGCGGGACGGCGCGGCAGCGGAATTAGAAGCGTATTAAGTGCAGTGGAAGCAGATAAGCTCCAACAGATGTGTTTGGGTGTTGACATTGTTTGTATTGCAATCTGATAGATCAAAATGTTTCACTCCACTAATAGGCTTTTATTTTGTACATTTTGGATTTACGAGACGCCTCCCGATGTAAAGCTGCTGTTAAAGGACAAGGCCAACATGTCCAGCTTGGACGTCATGATAAAAGGTTGTTTTTAGCTTTCTCCAGAATCACGCTTCAACCTTCACGTCCAAATTAGGAGTCCAGAGGAAACATGAAACTACTGAAAACTGCTCCTCACAACCGTCTGCCTCCTCCTGCAGGAAAAGATAAATGAACGTGGAGCACCTCCTCCTCGTCCTCCTCACCGAACACGACAGCAGCACATCCGGCCTCACTCACGCATTGCTTATCTCGCAGAAATGACACCCTGTACGACACCGTTATCTCCCTCAGAGCGCTAACAGACCCAAACCACAGAAACCATCTGTCCACACGGGAGCTTCTTCTCCATACAAACTACAACTCCCAGCAGACCTCTACTGGGCCAAACAAGGAGAGGAGAGCACAGGCCTCCAGACCAGCTATGGCACTCAGCAGTCCGTCACTCCATCATTTAATACATCAATCATCAGCTGCCTTTGTGTCTAACATGCCCACTTATGGTGATAAATTTGTCACATCAGCTGACATCTCAGCTCTCATTTCGCTCTGCAAAACTTCAGCATCAACACGTCATCCTCAGCTGACACGTTCATTCTTCTTCAAGTGTTTCAGCATCAGCTGAGTGGATCGTCTACGCCTTCACCTTTCATCACATAAATGATCTTTCTCCAAAAGCTTCTACTAAGACTTCAGCTGTCATGGTGCGTGCTGTGTGGCAGGCAGGACCCAAATGCACGACTCTCAGACAGAAGAATTAAACTCGCAGTGCAGCTTTATTTGCTGGAAAAACTCAAACATGAAATACAAGAAAAGTCAAACTAGAGACTCAAAGGACAAAGCTCAAACTACAAAACAAAACCAGGAACAGAGAAGTAGAGCATTACCACAAGCACGGAGAAGAAAACAGCACAGTGAGAGTACAACACAACGACTAACAGACAGAAACACAGGACTTAAATACACAAGCAGGACAACTGTCGTGTCCAAATTCATGGGCTGCATCCTCCTGAGGCCGCATTTGTAGACCGATTACGTCACAGCGACGGGCCGAAGGCTGTCCAAATTCGTAGACTCCTCCGAATGCAGCCGACAAATGCGTCCTCCTTTTCCCCGAATTTGAAGGATGGGTCGGGTGTGTCCTTCGTGGCCCACCATATCCCAGAATTCATAGCGCGGCCCAGCCAAACTCCAGTTTCCAACAATGGCGGCCGCTACTAAGTTTTAAAATTACTCTGACTAATCTTTCTGGGTCACAAAATAAACTTTTAACATATTTTCAGGTGAGAAAGTAGCTGTGTAAACTTCAAATATCTGCTCGGTTTATCAAGATATCGCATATTTGCAAAAGTGCGCCGACGTTTTCGGAGACGTCTGCTACCCACCAGCTCGATAGCTAGCTGGGAGCTCGAGGATTACTGATGCGGCCGAGAACGGCACAACTCCCGGCGCATCATTTTCAGATCACCGCGAACTTTCGCTACTTGGGTTAAACGTAATATATAAGTCACTTAGACAACCTAAAAATGTTATTGTTGGGCTTTTTTCAGTGTTTTATTTGTTCATGAGTAAATCGGTTTGGCTGAGATTAAAGTTATTAGATTAGATTTGATAAAATAAAACTTTATTAATCCCCCGGGTGGTTTTCACACAGCTGACTAAACGTCAAACAGAAAACTGATTAAACAGAAGTGTGAGACGGTCAAGAATTTACGCCAGTGTCCTGTTATATTTTAGATAGCAAGGAGCAGACGGCCGAGTTTATTAAACTCCACCGAGACAGCGGTGACGCTAATCAGAAGGCTAGACCGTCCAATTTCACAGCCGTTTACTTCCGGCCTACCCGACCTTCTGAGGACCCGGCTCACGTAGACCGCGAAGGCCGGGTCCTCAGGAGGATGCAGCCCATGAATTTGGACACGACAAACAAGACGATGGGGAACAGGTGGGAACACAGCTGGGACAAATCAGACCTAACGAGACGAGGGGAAGCAAAACCAGACACACCACACATAGGACAGGGACTATCAAAATAAAACAGGAAATGCAAAGCACACAAGGCACAGAGGCTGTATCCCAATTCAGGGTCTGCAGCCTTAAAGTACGCAGCCTCAACGATCCACAAGGGCCGCGTACTTAAAGACCGCTAAGGCTGGAAGTGCGAGGCTTGTGAAATGGGACGGTCTAGCCTCCGTTGCGCTGCCCAGGTTGCCTAGCAACCATGATACTAACAGCTGGAAACGTTTCATACAGCTTTGTTTGACAGAAATGAAGGAGAAAATCTTTTGTTCATTTGTTTGTTTGTTTCTACATGAGCTTTGATCATTCTCTGTAAGATTAAGCTCAGCTATTGGACGGCGTATATTTTAAAGTAAAGGCTTTAAAACCAAGTTAGTACAAACGTCACTAATGTCACATAACTTTGCCGACATGTGGCCAACAGTAATGTTTTAATTTTCTTCGTTATTAAACATTTGCACATAAATAAGTGACATCATATTCAGTACTTACTTAAAGTTTACTCTTCGGGCGCCCCTCATCCGCCGTTTTTTTTCCGGCAAAATTATCCACACCCACCGCCGCGCTATGCATTCTGGGATATGTTGGGGCACGAAGTCTACACCGCCACGTCCTTAAAATTCAGGGAAATGAAGGACGCATTTGAAGGCCGCATTTCGAGCAGCCTTTGATTTGGGACAACCTTCGTCGCGTCGCTGTGACGTAATCGGCCTTAAAATGCGGCCTTTAAGGCTGCAGACCCTGAATTGGGATACAGACAGAGACTAAAAGAGGAGAATAAGAAAACAGAACTACCATATTTTCTGCACTATAATGCATACTTAAAATCCTTTAATTTTCTAAAAAAATTGACAGTGCACCTTATAATCTGGTGCACCTTATGCATGAATTCTGGTTGTGCTTACTGACCTTAATAAAAAAAATAAAAATAAAAATAATAGTGCATTTTATTTAAGAAAGCGCCTTTTGAAACACTCAAGGACACTGTACACAAGCAATAACAACAACAACAAATCTCCAAAAAGTTGATTCTGTTTATCTGGACGTAGCGTTTTGTGGGAGAAACGTTTCGACATCATCCAAGTGACGTCTTCAGTCTCAGCTGACTGCAGGTTTCAATCTTATAAACAGAACATTTGCATAATGACTGAAACCAGCCCACTGAAGGAACAATGGGCTGGGAGGTCAGTTCCTTCATCTTAATTATGCAAATTCTCATGGACATTGATCAACAACCATTGATCAATGTCCATGAGTCCCATTCACAGAGAGTTGGGGAATGGCTGCAATCACAGCATTGTAAGATGGTGACAGATGTACCCTTAGGCTCCTCCTTGATTCAGAGATGGTCTTTCCCTTTTCATGTAAATGGCCTCCTTGACTCCGCCCTCAAACCAGCGTTCCTCCCTGTCCAGGATGTTACATCCTCATCATTGAAGGAGTGTCCACCTGCCTGTAGGTGTAAATAGACTGCAGAGTCCTGGCCTGACGAGGTGGCTCTTCTGTGTTGTGCCATCCGCTTCACCAGAGGTTGTTTGGTTTCCCCGATTATAAATCCTTCCAATCCTCCTGCACTTAACAACGTACACTATGTTACTCTGTTTGTGTCGGGGGACCCGAGTTTTTGCTGCAGCGTGTTTTGGGGTTTAAAAGCCACAGAAACCCGGTGTTTAGAAAAAATGTGTCTCAACTGCTCCGATACTCCTGACACATATGGGGTCACTACAGGTTTTCTCATAGGCAGCGGTTGTCCTTCTCTCCTGGATCAGCTGGAGCTTTCTTTAGAAGCCTTTCCAGCTTTGACAAAAGTCCAGCTGGGATAACCACATTTACTCAGGGCCTTCTTGATGTTCTTCTGCCTCCCTGGCTGCTGTGTCAGTGGGGATGGTGTTCGCTCTGTGTTGTAGCATCCTGATGACACCCAGTTTGTGCTCCAGTGGATGATGAGAGTCAAACCTTAGATACTGATCTGTATGTGTAGGTTTACGGTACACGTCAGCTTTTAGATGTTCCCCATTACTGATGGAAATCTCACAGTCTAAGAAGGCTAACCTGCCACTTTTCATATCCTCCCTGGTGAATTTGATGTGTCGGTCCACAGAATTAATGTGATCCGTGAAATGCAGTACGTCCTGAGATGTGATTTTCACCCAGGTGTCATCCACATATCTGAACCAATGGCTTGGTGGTGTTCCAGGGTAGGATAGCAAAGCCCTCTTTTCCACTTCTTCCATGTACAAATTGGCCATGATGGGTGAAACTGGGAGCCCATGGCACACCCATGTTTCTGCCTGTAGAACTGAGCCTTGTATGTGAAGTAGGTGGAATGAAGACACAGTTCAAACACACTTGGTGGATGCTGAGAGTGGTCCTGTTGCTGAGGTTGGGGTCATCCTGTAATCTCTTACGGACTACCTCCAACGCTTCCGTGACTGGGATGCAAGTGAAGAGAGATGTAACATTGTACGAGACCATGGTTTCATCTGCCTCCATAATGACATCTCTCACCTTCTCAACAAAATCCAGGGTGTTCTGGATGTGGTGTTCAGAGCTGCCCACCAGTGGGTTGAGGATCGAAGCCAGAAACTTGGAGATGTTATAGGTAACAGAGTTGATCATGCAGACAATCGGTCTTAAAGGTGCTCCCTGTTTATTTATTTTTGGTAAACCATACAGACTTGGTGTAGATTCCCCTGTGTATAGCCTGTAGTATGAGGTCCGGTCAATAGCCTTGTCTTGTTCTAACTGCTTCAGACACTCTGTCACCCTCTTCCTGTAGCCACTTCCTGGGTCTCGTTTCAGGGGCTCATAAGTATTTTCATCACTGAGTAGTGACAAAATCTTCTCATGATAGTCTTTCTGGTTTAGCAATACTGTGCACCTACCCTTGTCTGCCTTCCTCTCCTCCATGGTGATGTTGGATGCTGGGGGCGTTGCATTGCTGAGACAGGCCAAAACTTTAGTCCGTAGTTGCTCTGCTTCCACTTCTGCAATATTGTTGTTACGAATTGCTGTTTCTGTGGCTGTGATCTCCACCATTTGACCTTAGAACTGAAGAAGCTTCTCGGATGAGGTTCTAGGTTAAACTTCTTCAAGCAACTTAAAGAAGTCCAGACGCTTTTCTTTCCAAGCTCCTTAGACTACGATGACCTGGATGACTGAGATCTCTGGGTTTCTGGACTCTGAGGTGCTGGTCTCTGACTGCACTGACGTTACTGGTCTTATTATTGGAGAAAACAATCAGGAGTAGTGATCATCACAGGTCAAACTTCTGCTTCAGAGCAGGTTGGTGTGTGTTTCTGTGTGTGTGTGTGCGTGTTTGTGTAACTGAGTGGGAGGGTGTGTGTATTAACCTGCCTCACATTTGGAAGGTGGAGCTCCTGAACGATGTTAATCTCTTCCTCTAATTAAGTGAAGCAGCCGAGCGCACAGACTGCGGCTGGATGGAAACGAGCTGCTCCTCCTCCTCCTCTTCGGCACCCTAATGAGCCTCATTTCATCAAATCTGTTCCAGTTGTTTCCTGTTTGTGTACCTGTCAGCGCTCCTTCACTAACACTGATCATGATGATGAAGAGGATCGAGCAACAGCTGTCAGAGCAGCGTTCATCCACGTCACACTCTTCATCACTATGAAGATATCGTTCCTTCCTGTCATCGTGGCGTTTCACCGCCTCATTCTGCATCAGAGCGTCTGTCCGTCAGCTGCACCACTTCCTGTTTCCTGTACTAACCATCAAACCGCAGCAGAGTCTGTAAGGACGGCAAGGTTTATCTACACAGAGCTGTTACAACACACACACACACATAAACACAAACACACACAGACGCGCACAAAGACGCGCACACAAACACACAGGAACAGACACACAGAAACACACACACACAGACACACACACACATAGGAACACACACACACACACACACAGACACACATAAACACACAGGAACAGACATACACAAAAACACACACACACAGAAACACACACACATACAGAAACACACACACACACACACACACACACATACAGAACCACAAACGCACACACACAAACACACACACACACACAAACACACACACATACAGAAACACACACACACACACACACACACACACATACAGAACCACAAATGCACACACACACACACACACACATACAGAACCACAAACGCACACACACTAACACACACACATACAGAAACACAAACACAAACACACACACACACACAAACACACACACACATACAGAAACACAAACACACACACACACTAACACACATACATACAGAAACACAAACACACACACTAACACACACACATACAGAACCACACACACACACACACACATACAGAAACACAAACACACACACACACACACATACAGAACCACAAACACACACACTAACACACACACATACAGAACCACACACACACACACACACTAACACACACACATACAGAAACACAAACACACACACACACACACTAACACACACACATACAGAAACACAAACACACACAAACATAAAGAAACACAAACACACACACACACACTAACACACACACATACAGAACCACACAAACACACACACTAACACACACACATACAGAACCACAAACGCACACACACAAACACACACACATACAGAAACACACACACACACACACACACACATACAGAACCACAAACGCACACACACACACACACACACACACACATACAGAACCACAAACGCACACACACAAACACACACACATACAGAAACACAAACACACACACACACTAACACACATACATACAGAAACACAAACACACACACACACACACTAACACACATACATACAGAAACACAAACACACACACACACACACTAACACACACACACATACAGAACCACAAACACACACACTAACACACACACATACAGAAACACACACACACACTAACACACACACACACACAAACACACACACACACTAACACACACACACACACACACACACACACACACACACACACATACAGAAACACAAACACAAACACACACACACACACACTAACACACACACACACACTAACACACACACACACACACACATACAGAAACACACACACACACTAACACACACACACACACACACACACTAACACACACACACACATACAGAAACACACATACACACACACACTAACACACACACATACAGAAACAGACACACACACACACTGTACAAATGTAACACATTATTGTGATGTACTGTACGATGTTGTCAGTGTAAAGATTTGTCCGTGTTTTGCACGTGGGCAGTTTTTCCTTCAACTTAAATCTTTGTGTTTGCAGGACAGATAACAAACATGCTTCATAGCGCAGAAACACTTTAACGGCTAAAGGTGAAGAAGAAAGCTGGGACAGTGGGAGCTTGTGATGAACTCTGATCGATGACAGCGTCAGATTGGACATCCTGGGTTTTCTGTGTCAAGAGGAAAATCAGGATCCAGTAAGGAGGAGTAGAGCCAGTACTCCTTCACACTATCTGACCAGGATACCTCCTGGGTGGGGCCCAGCTGGGATGACATCTGTGAGCAGGTCATGTCTTCAGTTTGTTTGGAACAGTGTGGTGTCCAAAGAAGAGCTGGAGGAGGCTGGATGGAGGTCTGGATAAACGGACTGATGGATGAATCTGAATCTTTGTTTCTGAGGCCTGATGTTTGTGCAGGAAGAAGAACCATGAATACAGACTAACATGAACCAGTAATGACACAAATAGATCTAATAAACCTGTCAGAAACATGCACACTTCCTCAGTTTGACCAGCTTTCATTTTCAGGACATGGTGTTTGGCAGCTGTCAGCCTGCTGAAGTGCCCTCGAGCACCACAGTAAAACCTCTAAACTAAACTGTCCATATTCCTTTGAAAATGTTCCTTAAAGCAGATTTAATATAAAATGCATATCCAGGTGCTCAGAGACGATGCTGCCTCCTTCCTCTTTTCTTGCATCATTGTGTGCTTTTCTTTAAGTAGCTTTGCTGCAGGATAACAGATCTGACACTCGCCTTTATCTGATGGAAACCATAGACCGCGCTCGTGTGTGCGTGTGTGTGTTTGTGTGTATGTGTGTGTGTACGTGTGTGTGTGTGGATAATCTCCCAGCAGACAGAGACAAATACCAACAGCAGAGCGAGGCCTGTGCTAATGAACAGATTCCTATATGTAAATATGTGTGTGTGCCTCCTCTCTGATTCGCTGGCTTTGATGTGGGGGAGGAGGCCTCGGGGCTCCTCAGTAACACAGAGGAGGAGGAGGAGGAAGAGGGATATACCAAAACAAAAAGGCAGGAGGCTCTGAGACATTACATAAGCACTTAGCTGCATGAATATTCCTCAAATACCTGGCATTAGAGACCTAATCTGCTTACAGAGACATTATGGGATGCACTCTGCTGCTGTGACAGGTGTCTCTGCATTAGGATGAAGATTATCAGACCGCACTCATCTTCAGAGAGATGCATGAGCTGAGCTGAATTGAGGGGGACACTTTAATCCACATCTGAGATCCACAAACATACGACAAACAATGCGACACCACAAACACACACACACACACACACACACTTTACAACCTAAGAATACATTTGCAGTAAAATATGAAATTAAAACATTCAGATACAAATTTCAACATTCGTTTAAACCACCTGATTTATCCTGACAGACAAAATCACTCAGTCACTGTAAAAATAACATACATCAATACAGCAGTCAAAAATACTATAAAAATACTGCACACCACATCTGCATCACTTTATATGAGTGTGCAGATCACCACAGGATAAATATAAACACACAAAAACAGGTGAAACTGTGAAGTCAGAGATGATCTGAAGGAAAATGTTCAGAATATAAACATGGAGTCAAATATTTGGAACAAAGTTAGTCTCCAAATTTATTCAACCTTACATGAAAGCTGCAGTAAAAGCTAATGTCACCAAGAGTGAGGAAAGCTTCGTTTAAACCTGGAGACTGGTGTTAAAGTATCAGTCCAAATATCCCAGAGTGTGGGCATCAAACTACAAAACAAACCAGAAGATAAGATCAAATGAAATGAGTCAAAACACTGTCATTACCCAAAAATACAATCCATCCAAGCGTTAGCATATTAGCATAGAAGAGCAGCATTAGCAAACGTCCAGCATCCTGCCATGGTCACGATTCAAATTCAAATGAGTGAATAACGAGGAACTCCTCCTACAGCTGCTTTATGTGTAATACTTTCTGTTGAAATATCTAGTACTGCATTTTGTACTGACGTGTGTGCATTTATTGCTTCATGTGTGCATCAGTGACCCTGATGGACGGTCTCGCTTTGCAGGGCTATCCACGCCACTGTCATGCAGGCTTCGGTGCCCCCCCCCCTCCCTTGGTGGCTGCGGTGAGGATGAGGGCCCCTCAGTGTGTCGGGAACAAGGCGAACAGGGCGGCATTGATGGTCTCGGCCCGAACGACAGCACATCTGGACGACCCTCAACAAGCAGCTCAGTGTGACAGGATCCTGTGCCGCTTTATGAAATCAAACGCACATTCATAACGCGACACTCCTTTCACTCCCGCGAGGATCAAATCTTTATCTGTTCGCTGCTGAAAAACACATTTGTCTGTCCTCTGGATGCGTCTGCGCGCCCCTGGGCAGCAAGAGGATGACAACGAGGACGCTGTGTGAGCCGCAGAGCTGCAGGCGGGGTACAGTTCACTGAGGAGGGATTCACGGCACGAGCAAGCTCAGCTGAAACACTGCAGGATTCATTGGGTACCTCCGCATCCCTGCAGCAGCTCAGCCAGGGCTGATCAATCACTCACCGATGGGCTGATCAAACTGATAAATCACTCAGAGGCTGATCAATCACGCACAGACGGGCTGTTCACACCAATCAATCACACATAGGCTGATCAGTCACTCACCGAGGGGCTGATCAATCACTCACCGAGGGGCTGATCAAACTGATCAATCACACAGAGGCTGATCAATCACTCACCGAGGGGCTGATCAAACTGATCAATCACTCAAAGGCTGATCAATCACGCACAGAGGGGCTGATCAAACTGATCAATCACACAGAGGCTGATCAATCACTCACCGAGGGGCTGATCACACCAATCAATCACACAGAGGCTGATCACTCAATCACTGAGGGGCTGATCAATCATCACCGAGGGGCTGATCACACCGATCAATCACTCAGAGGCTGATCAATCACCCAGAGGTTGATCAATCACTCACCGAGGGGCTGATCAAACTGATCAATCACTCACCGAGGGGCTGATCAAACTGATCAATCACTCAGAGGCTGATCAATCACTCACCGAGGGGCTGATCAAACTGATCAATCACTCAGAGGCTGATCAATCACGCACAGAGGGGCTGATCAAACTGATCAATCACACAGAGGCTGATCAATCACTCACCGAGGGGCTGATCAAACTGATCAATCACTCAGAGGCTGATCAGTCAATCACCAAAGGGCTGATCAATCATCACCGAGGGGCTGATCACACCGATCAATCACTCAGAGGCTGATCAATCACTCACCGAGGGGCTGATCAATCACTCACCGAGGGGCTGATCACACCGATCAATCACTCAGAGGCTGATCAATCACTCACCGAGGGGCTGATCAATCACTCACCAAGGGGCTGATCACACGATCAATCACTCAGAGGTTGATCAATCACTCACCGAGGGGCTGATCAATCACTCACCAAGGGGCTGATCAAACTGATCAATCACTCAGAGGCTGATCAATCACTCACCGAGGGGCTGATCAATCACTCACCAAGGGGCTGATCAAACTGATCAATCACTCAGAGGCTGATCAATCACTCACCGAGGGGCTGATCAAACTGATCAATCACTCAGAGGCTCATCAATCACGCACAGAGGGGCTGATCAAACTGATCAATCACTCAGAGGCTGATCAATCACTCACCGAGGGGCTGATCAAATTGATCAATCTCTCAGAGGCTGATCAATCACGCACAGAGGGGCTGATCAAACTGATCAATCACTCAGAGGCTGATCAATCACTCACTGAGGGGCTGATCAAACTGATCAATCACTCAGAGGCTGATCAATCACGCACAGAGGGGCTGATCATACCAATCAATCACACATAGGCTGATCAATCACTCACCGAAGGGCTGATCAAACTGATCAATCACACAGAGGCTGATCAATCACTCATCGAGGGGCTGATCAAACTGATCAATCACTCACCGAGGGGCTGATCAATCATCACCGAGGGGCTGATCACACCGATCAATCACTCAGAGGCTGATCAATCACTCACCGAGGGGCTGATCAAACTGATCAATCTCTCAGAGGCTGATCAATCACGCACAGAGGGGCTGATCAAACTGATCAATCACTCAGAGGCTGATCAATCACTCACTGAGGGGCTGATCAAACTGATCAATCACTCAGAGGCTGATCAATCACGCACAGAGGGGCTGATCATACCAATCAATCACACATAGGCTGATCAATCACTCACTGAAGGGCTGATCAAACTGATCAATCACACAGAGGCTGATCAATCACTCACCGAGGGGCTGATCAAACTGATCAATCACTCACCGAGGGGCTGATCAATCATCACCGAGGGGCTGATCACACCGATCAATCACTCAGAGGCTGATCAATCACTCACCGAGGGGCTGATCAATCACTCACCGAGGGGCTGATCAAACTGATCAATCACTCAAAGGCTGATCAATCACGCACAGAGGGGCTGATCAAACTGATCAATCACTCAGAGGCTGATCAATCACTCACCGAGGGGCTGATCAAACTGATCAATCACTCAGAGGCTGATCAATCACGCAAAGAGGGGCTGATCATACCAATCAATCACATATAGGCTGATCAATCACTCACCGAGGGGCTGATCAAACTGATCAATCACTCAAAGGCTGATCAATCACGCACAGAGGGGCTGATCACACCAATCAATCACACAGAGTCTGATCACTCAATCACCGAGGGGTTGATCAATCACTCACCGAGGGGCTGATCACACCGATCAATCACACAGAGGCTGATCACTCAATCACTGAGGGGCTGATCAATCATTCACCGAGGGGCTGATCACACCAATCAATCACTCAGAGGCTGATCAATCACTCACCGAGGGGCTGATCAATCACTCACCGAGGGGTTGATCACACCAATCAATCACACAGAGTCTGATCACTCAATCACCGAGGGGCTGATCAATCATCACCGAGGGGCTGATCACACCGATCAATCACTCAGAGGCTGATCAATCACTCACCGAGGGGCTGATCAATCACTAACCGAGGGGCTGATCACACGATCAATCACTCAGAGGCTGATCACTCAATCACCGAGGGGTTGATCAATCACTCACCGAGGGGCTGATCACACCGATCAATCACACAGAGGCTGATCACTCAATCACTGAGGGGCTGATCAATCATTCACCGAGGGGCTGATCACACCAATCAATCACTCAGAGGCTGATCAATCACTCACCGAGGGGCTGATCAATCACTCACAGAGGGGCTGATCACACAATCAATCACTCAGAGGCTGATCAATCACTCACCGAGGGGCTGATCAATCACTTACCGAGGGGCTGATCAATCATTCACCGAGGGGCTGATCACACGATCAATCACTCAGAGGCTGATCACTCAATCACCGAGGGGTTGATCAATCACTCACCGAGGGGCTGATCACACCGATCAATCACACAGAGGCTGATCACTCAATCACTGAGGGGCTGATCAATCATTCACCGAGGGGCTGATCAAACTGATCAATCACTCAGAGGCTGATCAATCACTCACTGAGGGGCTGATCAAACTGATCAATCACTCAGAGGCTGATCAATCACGCACAGAGGGGCGGATCATACCAATCAATCACACATAGGCTGATCAATCACTCACCGAAGGGCTGATCAAACTGATCAATCACACAGAGGCTGATCAATCACTCACCGAGGGGCTGATCAAACTGATCAATCACTCAAAGGCTGATCAATCATCACCGAGGGGCTGATCACACCGATCAATCACTCAGAGGCTGATCAATCACTCACCGAGGGGCTGATCAATCACTCACCGAGGGGCTGATCAAACTGATCAATCACTCAAAGGCTGATCAATCACGCACAGAGGGGCTGATCAAACTGATCAATCACTCAGAGGCTGATCAATCACTCACCGAGGGGCTGATCAAACTGATCAATCTCTCAGAGGCTGATCAATCACGCACAGAGGGGCTGATCAAACTGATCAATCACTCAGAGGCTGATCAATCACTCACTGAGGGCCTGATCAAACTGATCAATCACTCAGAGGCTGATCAATCACGCAAAGAGGGGCTGATCATACCAATCAATCACACATAGGCTGATCAATCACTCACCGAGGGGCTGATCAAACTGATCAATCACTCAAAGGCTGATCAATCACGCACAGAGGGGCTGATCACACCAATCAATCACACAGAGTCTGATCACTCAATCACCGAGGGGCTGATCAATCATCACCGAGGGGCTGATCACACCGATCAATCACACAGAGGCTGATCACTCAATCACTGAGGGGCTGATCAATCATTCACCGAGGGGCTGATCACACCAATCAATCACTCAGAGGCTGATCAATCACTCACCGAGGGGCTGATCAATCACTCTCCGAGGGGTTGATCACACCAATCAATCACACAGAGTCTGATCACTCAATCACCGAGGGGCTGATCAATCATCACCGAGGGGCTGATCACACCGATCAATCACTCAGAGGCTGATCAATCACTCACCGAGGGGCTGATCAATCACTAACCGAGGGGCTGATCACACGATCAATCACTCAGAGGCTGATCACTCAATCACCGAGGGGTTGATCAATCACTCACCGAGGGGCTGATCACACCGATCAATCACACAGAGGCTGATCACTCAATCACTGAGGGGCTGATCAATCATTCACCGAGGGGCTGATCACACCAATCAATCACTCAGAGGCTGATCAATCACTCACCGAGGGGCTGATCAATCACTCACAGAGGGGCTGATCACACAATCAATCACTCAGAGGCTGATCAATCACTCACCGAGGGGCTGATCAATCACTTACCGAGGGGCTGATCAATCATTCACCGAGGGGCTGATCACACAATCAATCACTCAGAGGCTGATCAGTCATAGTTAAAACAGGAAGACATTTTTCAGCACACTCAGATGTCTGTGATTTCTGGTCAGCTTTTCATGAACAGACAGAGAAAGTCAAAGTCACGTTTATTGATGTGGCACATTTACAACAACCACGCTATCGCACAATGTTATAAAAGAAGCATAAAATGAGAAGATGTATGTGTGTGTGAGTGTGTGTGTGTGACTTGGTAAAGTTTTATTGATCCCTTTTCGTGGTTTGGTTGCGGTCAAGTTTCAGAGTGTACGGTCTTCAGAGGAGATGTATCGCCATGGCAATAGCAGCTGTTGTGTTTCAGCCCAGGGCTCGTTTTTCTGAGTGAGTGATCAGTGGTTGGTTCTGGTTCTGGTTCCTTAATCGGAGCTTGTAGTGTAACACTGATATGGCAGACGTGTGAAGCTCAGCGTGGCGTTTGAACTGCAGTGTTTAAGGTGAACTTAAGTGTGAAAGGTGACTCAACTTATCAGCGTCTGTGTCAGGGGTTGCTGAGTGGATGTGGAGAAAAGGACTCAAACGCAGGACTCACGGTGAAGATTCAGGGTGTTTATTGTGAGGGACGAATGACGAAAACAGGAGATGGCTGACTGACTGAATAACTGAATGAACGGCTGACTGATCTGAACTTGGAAGGCAAACATGGGGCATAGACAGCAGTGACAACATCAATGACGCGACGCCGACCATGAGAGAACTGAGGACTTAAATACACTGGCTGAACAATGACTGATAGGTGACAGGTGAGTGAGCAGCTGAACACAATTGAACTAACGATGCATGGAATAAGAACTAGAACATAATGCACACAGAGTAACGTTAACACAAAACAGGAAGTGGAACATACAGAGGATAAACAGTGAACATGAACTGAAAATACAGGGTCATCGACCCAGGAACCCTGACAGTCTGTCTTGGTTTGTCATCTGATGTGTTTGTGTCCTGTGATGGCAACTCCTCCCTGATTTACTGCATCTCCTCCTAAAGCAGCATCAGTGTCCATGCAGCTGAGGCCAACACTGTTGCCTCTCTGCTGACCCACAATGCCATGCTTGTGACAGTGAGCGGGGGAAGGGGGTAGAGATATATGGATTCGCTAAGATGTGCCCGACCACATCTGGGCAGGGGGAGCAGGGTGTAAGTAACTAAGTAAAAAAAAATTTACATAGTGTTTTTTAAAACAGGGAGTTATTTCAAAGTGCTTCACATGGGAATAAAAGCATATCAAATGAAACAATAAAACACTATAAAGAGGGTATAATAGCATATCCCATAAAACAGTTTACTACACATGAATACTACCCAAATGCCTGTCCAAACAGATGTGTTTTGAGCTGTTTTTTAAAAGTAGCTACCGAGTTGATGGTGTGTAGCGGGAGGTAAACTGTTCCACAATATTGGAGCCAAAGTTTGAAAAGCACGATCACCCTTCGTCTTCAAACGGGTCCGTGGAATGGTAAGAAGACCACTATCAGTGGATCTAAGGATCCGGTTTGTAGAGTAGGGTTGGAGAAGCTGAGTGATATAAGTGGGGGCTTCACCTTGTAGGGACATGAATGTAAAAGTGAGGATTTTAAACTGTACTCTATACTCTATATCCATACTCAACCGGAAGCCAGTGCAAGGATTTTAACACAGGGTGATATGGGAGAATTTATGACTGTGGGATAAAAGCCTTGCTGTGGCATTTTGGACCACTTAGAGGCGATTTAGGGAAGCCTTAGACAGACAAGAAAAGAGTGCATTACAGTAATCTAAACAAGAAGAGATGAAGGCATGGACAAGCATCTCCAATTCGCCTGTGGATACAATAGTCCTGAGTTTGGCAATGTTTCTTAGATGAAAAAAAAACAGGAGCGGGTCACAGACTTGACATGAGCATCAAAAGACAGAGACTGATCAAAAATTATCCCAAGATTCCGAGCGGTAGCTTTTATTGAGGATGAGAAAGGACCCAGACGTTGACTACTTTGGGACTTGATGCTCTCTGGGGCAAAAATCAAACACTCAGTCTTGTCTGCATTCATCTGCAAGAAATTGTTTGTCATCCAACCATTAATCTCTTTAAGACAGTCCATTAGAGTGGATAATTTGTGTAATTCCCAGGGTTTAAAGGAGATGTACAATTGGATATCATCTGCATACTGATGGTAGGTAATTTTTGAAGATGATAATATGGCCTAAAGGAAGGATATATAATGAGAATAATAGGGGGTTTAGAACCAAACTTTGCGGAACACCTCATGACAATTTAGCTACAGCTGAGCGAAAGTTTCCCACCGAAACTAAGAATGTTCTATCTTCCAGAAATGTGGTGAGCCATTTCAGAACAGATCCAGATATCCCTACCATATGATTTAAGCGGTGGATTAAGATCTGATGATCAACGGTATCAAAGGCCGAGCTAAGATCCAATAGGACAAAGACTGAGCAATCACCTCTGTCCATCAAAAGGTCATTTGTGACTTTGAGGAGAGCAGTTTCTGTGGAGTGACTTTTTAAATCCCGACTGAAGATTATCAAGAATGTTATGTTTCTCCAGTGCCTTCTTTACTTGGGACCAAACAACTTTTTCTAATATTTTAGAAATGAAAGGAAGTTTTGAGATGGGTCTGTAGCATGACTGAAGAGTCGGTACCAGGTTCAGCTTTTTCAGCATAGGTTGAATAACACCCTGTTTAAAGCACCTGGGGACAGAGCCAGACAGCAGGCAACAGTTTATCAGTGTGACCACAGAGGACCCAATGGTGTCAAAATAAAGAAGTAGGTCGGACATCAAATGGACTTATTGAGGGTTTCATTTGGGTCACTATTTCTGATAGATCTTCTAAAGAAACTGGGTGAGAGGATTAGGGATGGGTATGGATAAGATTTTCACGATTCCCATTCCATTTTCGATTCTGTTTAATGATTCGATTCTTTATCGATTCTCTTATCAATTCTTTTTAAAAAAGGAGAACACTAAGGTCGAATAGCTCAGAACTTTGTTTTATATCTTCTCTTTGAACAAGATAGAAATTTAGGAGTAGCATGGCCTTACAAACCCAACAGTGAGATCTTAAGAGATCCACAGCCTACGGCTCTTCAATGGGGTGTCACAGGGTCCCCAGGAAACAAAATGGTAAATGTAAAATAATAAAATAAATATTCTTCTGTAGCAATAACAAAGTTTAACATAAATTATTCTGTAGCAATTACACAAGAATATCCAGTAATGTCCCTGCCTACAATTAAACACATTCACTTACTGAAAATCATCTACTGTGGCAAATGGGTTCAAGCCTTTGACCACAAACTCACTGCTCAGTGACATTCGTCTATCCTGGCCTGAAAGGAGACGCTACCGGTAGACTGCAGCGAGAACTGCCAGCATCTGAGCCAGACTCTGTCTCTCTCATCATGGTCACCTAAATGCACAGTAATGGCAGGTTTTGTAATAAGGCAGATCGTGCTAACATAATATGCACTGTTAGTTGATTATTTACCTGCCGTATTACCGGGATAGGACGTGCAAACGTTACCGCTGCTGCTGGGTTGAGATTTACGAGTCCGGAGCGGAATTAAAAACACGACATTCATTTAAGGTCATCGCGTGTTTTGTGAGCAAATGCTTTTGCATATTCGTAGTGTTTCCTCCCTTAAATGAAATATCTACTTTGTAAGTATTGCAAGTTGCCCTGTTGTCATCCGTTCTCGTAAAGTATAACCAAACCTTTGAGCGTTTGAGCCGCCATGTTTCCTGCCAGGTAAATGACGCTTCGCAATATGGTGACGTCATTCGGGGCGACTGGAATCGATAAGGGAATCGTTTGCAAAAATGGCAAACAATTCCAAGGAATTGAATCAGTGGGAACCGGTTCTCAACAAGAACCGGTTTTTGATACCCATCCCTAGAGAGGATTCCATAATTACAGGGTGTGGAAGATCATGGTTGAAGGGACTATCTGAGGGAGCTAAGTTTCCTCTTACACCACTGATTTTATCTTGGAAAAATCTTAGAAAGTCACTACAGTCCTTATCTGAAAAGACAGGTGTACACGGAGTGCCTCCGTGTGTGATCTGCATTTCAGTCCAGTTGTCTGGTTCGGCCTTGGCTGTGACATCCCATAGGCAGCATCATTAGAAGACATATTATACATTTACACTGCTATGCAGATGACACCCAGCTCTATCTGTCCATGAAGCCAGATAACACACACCAATGAGTTAAACTGCAAGAATGTCTTAAAGACATAAAGACCTGGATGGCTGCTAACTTTCTGCTTCTTAATTCAGATCAAACTGAGGTTATTGTACTCGGCACGGAAAATCTTAGAAATATGGTATCTAACCAGATTCTTACTCTGGATGGCATTACCTTGGCCTCAAGAATAAGAATACTTTCTTCTTTATCATCTATTCGGCTGACTTCAAGTACATCACAGAAACTTGTCTCCTATAGAAATTCAAGATTAAAAGCGTTTATTGTCATGTGTGCAAAGAAAAGCATTTCTCTCTACAATGAAATTCTTTCTCTGCTGTCCACACACAGATGCTGGTTAATATGTAGAAATAGATCAAATACAAATAGCATGAATAAATAAATGAGGACAAAAACATTTAAGTATTAAATAGATTTATGTGCAAAAAAACTATAAGCTTATGGCATAGCTCTGATGACACAGCCATTATTGGAAGTGTGGAGATGGGATGGGTAGAGGAGTACAGAGGACTGATTGGTCGGTTTGTGAGGTGGTGTTAGGAGAACCACCTGCAGCTGAATGTGGCTAAAACAAAGGAGCCTGTCGTGGTGTGTGGAAGGAGCGGACTCGACCGCAGATCTCCTTTTGCAATGAGACAGTGAATTTCTTTACAGTGTGAAATCATAACAGTCCAGTGTGAAATCCTTCGGCCGTGGCTCCCCGTGGTCAATTCACCCAGCTCCCGAAAGTGCAGTATGGCGATAGCAAAACAGGAGACACTCCGTGCGTTAATTCCCTGCTCGTGATTAAGCTCCCGTGTTCTCCTCTCCACCTGCTGGTGCGAAAGACAAAAAAGAGTGAAAAGCAATCCAAAAGGGAGTATGAAAGAGCACGCGATCTAAACACTACTAACGAGCTTAGTCTAATGATCCAGTGCTGACTGAAGCCTGGTCACAACGTTAAATACATCGGGGTCTGCCGGCGGATAATTCACGGCAGCTGGTGAGTGTTGATTAATCAGCGGTATGCAGAAACTCCGAACGGAGCTACTTCCGGGTTGGGGGACCCGCCTCCAGGGAAGCGCGGCTCCATCAAAATAAACACAAACATAAACGATCATGACAGAGCCGGTGGTGGACTTTGGCAGAAACATATTCTGACCCTCCCCTGTATGCATTGGTGGGACTGATGTTGAAATAGTCACATCCTATAAGTATCTGGGAGTCCAACCGGATCAAAAGCTGGAGTGGTCTGCCAACAAACAGGGTCTAAGCCAGCTTTACTTTCTACATAGGTTTAGACCCTTCAATGTATGCAGCAGGCTGCTCTCTATGCTTTATCAGTCTGTTGTTGTGAGCACCATCTTCTTTGCTGTGGTGTGCAGGCATCAGAGCAAAGGACACAAAGAGACTAAAAAATGAACAGGAAGGCCGAGTCTGTTGTTGGCATGAAGCTTTCCACCCTGGAGGAGGTGATCAGTGACAGACTGTTGGGAAGACTGCTGGCAATCATGGACAATGACTCCCATCCAGTGTTGGGCAAGTTACTTTGAAAAAGCAATAAATTATAGTTACTTCTTCAAAAAGTAACTGAGTTACAAGATTCTAAAAGTAATTAATTACTTGAAAAGTAACTATTGTGTTACTTTAAAAAAACGTTTAACCCTCTGGGGTCCAGGGTATAATTGTCCATTTTTAACTACTTTTGATGTTTCCTCCACATTTCACCTTTAAAAACTATTTACTTTGCCTTGTTTGGTCTCATCCTTTCCAGCACAACCTCACGTGTCTGAATTTACAGTTATGTTTTCATTTGACATACTGTATTACAGTTTTTCTCCATTGGTTTGGCTCATTTCTTTAAACAGAAATTACATTCTCAAAACTCTAAGATCATTTGGCAAAACACTCTTACAGTTTAGCACAACACTATAGCTCACCTGCAAAAGCTCATATCTCTTCCAAAACTGTTCACTCAGGCTTCAATCTAAACCCCTTTCTCATTTAAACAGTCAGTGTCTCCAAATTGGCAAAGATCCTTCTCAATAGCTTTGGCTCATTTCTCGACACAGATCGGACATTCTCATCATTCTTGGTACTTTTGTCAAAATAAACCTGGATGGTTGATCACAACAACATGGTCCACCTGCAAAAGCTCATATCTCCCCTAAAACAGTTCACTCATGTGTCAAAACTACATTTCTTTCTAATCTGAATAGCCAGTGCCCCCAAAATGCATCGTCCCATTGGCATTGTGTGAGTACTGCCATACAAAATGTTTAGATGTTTTGTCACTATGGCAGAGGACCAACAGTATACAACAGAAAAGAGTAGCCATCGAGGTTTGACATCACAGATTGCACTCACACTACCAAGGAAATGATAACCATTTTTTATTCACACGCAAAAGAAAGTTTCATACATATGTAAAAAGAAAATGTACATTACAGTAGTAAATTGTATGAACACAAAATCAAAAAACAAGGACTCATTCAGTGGTCGCTGTACTCATTCTGCACAGTGACTGGAATACTTCTCTAAACTGTATGAATTATGTAATTCCATAGTTTACAGTAATTTGTTCAATATATTTCTTGTCATATTTAGTATCAAAACATTCCACTAGTCCTCTCCAGCTGCTAGTATAGACCTACCACTGTAGGCAGATGCACACAAAATCTCTACAGTAAGTTATACATTTTTTGCCTCACGCACAGTGCCCTGTCCTATACAACATATAATTCCATCATAGATTACATAGAGTACATACCTGTTTTCCCTGCGAAAGGTTTGGATAATGGAGGAGACTGTAGAGCGAGGCACATTAGGCTGCACTCGACGACCTGCCTCTGCCATTGTGAGGCCATGGTTTATGACATGGTCTATAATTGTGGCCCGAATTTCATTCGGGACAGCACAGTGTCTTCGTGCTCCTCTGCCTCCTCTTCCCCCTATTCCTCTCAGTCCTCCTCTTCTTCTTCTTCTTCCTCCTCTTCCTTGAGGAAGAACTTCCCCTTGTCCGTTTGCTTGGCCTTGTCTATCCATGTTCAGAGATCGGTCAAGCTCTATATATCTGTGTTTGGCAGCACACAATCATGGAACACACCTGTGTGTGACACCTAGTTTCACCTGACTGTCAATGACTGTCATCAGTTTATCAAATATTCAAAGAAATTCATTTATGGTATTCATGGTATTATGTTCTTGACCAATTTTGACAATTGAACAGACGGTTGTGCATGCGAGTACTTATACAATGAAATCATGCTGACATGTTTTGGAGAGAATGATCATTAGACTGAGAATCAACTAATCAGTTTAGATCTACAAGATCTATTCATTTGGAAAATGTGCTAAATGTGGGCTAACTGTATAACTGTAGGCTACTTGTACTTAATCATTTGCAAAGATGCACTGAGACAATTGAGACATGTACTAAGGCATTTGCCATTTGATATAATGAATGAGAAATGCCATTCTGTTGTGAACATTTGCCAAGAGGTTTGGAGGTTTGTCCATGTTATTTTGAGAATGTAATTTCTGTTTCAAGAAATGAGCCAAACCAATGGAGAAAAACTGTAAATAATCAGGCCCCATCTTATCTTAATGACCTTGTAGTACCATATCACCCTATCAGAGAACTTCGCTCTCGCACTGCAGGCCTACTTGTTGTTCCTAGAGTATTTAAAAGTAGAATGGGAGGGAGAGCCTTCAGTTTTCAGGCCCCTCTTCTGTGGAACCAGCTTCCAGTTTGGATTCGGGAGACAGACACTATCTCTACTTTCAAGATTAGGCTTCAAACTTTCCTTTTTGCTAAAGCATATAGTTAGGGCTGGACCAGGTGACCCTGAATCCTCCCTTAGTTATGCTGCAATAGCTGTAGGCTGCTGGGGGATTCCCATGATGCACTGGGTGTTTCTTCTCAGGTGGGTATATACCTGACATTTTGTCCTGCTTTCGTCCACTCACCCCAAACCAGTCTCCCATATGGCCCTGCCCCTCCCTGAGCCTGGTTCTGCTTGAGGTTTCTTCCTGTTAAAAGGGAGTTTTTCCTTCCCACTGTCACCAAAGTGGTTGTTCATAGGTGGTCATATGATTGTTGGGTTTTCTCTGTCCAATTCAAAGTACCATGCGGCAACTGTTGTTGTAATTTTGCGCCAAAATATGAGTACCACAGCCTTCTGCAGCTCTCGATTCTTTTGTCTTTTATTTGTATAAATTTTATTAGCATACTTTTCTGCTTGAGGTGACCTTTAGGTGATAGTTGACCTCAGCAGGAGCATGATGTTGGAGTGTGTACTTCACTCTGCATAGCTGCTTCAGGTCCTCAGAGGATCTGCAGGCTGCCTTTAAAATGGGCAAATGAAGGCCAGAGAATTGTGCAGAGATGCATGAACCTCACAGATGTTCTTCATAAATGTTCTTGAGTCATTGGACCATAGCCAAAGAGTTGGTGTTGTTTCAGGTGTGCAGGTGTGCACGATTTAGACTCTGATAATATCGTGACTGCAGTGAGCTCATTGCATCTGTTTCGGCTTTTTACTGCACTTCATGAACACCTGCTCCTCTCAGCTCCCCTCTGCCCCCCTCCCCTCTCAGAATGGAGGGTGAGAGGATAGTGTCTGCTGTCTCACCTCTGAATGCAGTTTGGACCTCGCACAGTTAACACTGGTTCCATCTCATAGCAACTGGGACTCAAACCAGAGTCAACAT
Source organism: Neolamprologus brichardi (assembly GCF_056152115.1). Classification (NCBI taxonomy): domain Eukaryota; kingdom Metazoa; phylum Chordata; class Actinopteri; order Cichliformes; family Cichlidae; genus Neolamprologus; species Neolamprologus brichardi. The sequence continues at coordinate 31,713,888 of NC_142119.1, read as the reverse complement.
CACCACTAATGAGTTCTGTTAAACCTGACCTAAGAAGTCACTGACACTGGTGTAAAATAATCCCTGTGGGTCTGTGCATGTGTGCTCTGAGCAAACTTGATTAAATGACTTCGGAGTGCAGAGAGCTGAGTTCTTCATTTAGTGAAATCAGATGTAAAGAACATCAACAGAACCGAAGACGACTCTGATCTGAGATCAGACCGAAGCTGCTGCTGAATATCAGAAAACTGCAGCGACAGACAAAAAGATGCAAGAAGTAAAACTCCTCAATAATTCAGAACGAGGAGAGTGAGATGAGGAAGAGAAGTTTCATTAAAATCATACTTGAATGGAAATGAATAAACAGAGAACATCTCTGCTTTGTTAATAACAACACCTGTAGGCCCCGCCCCCAACCACAGGACAGGAGGATCTGCTGCCGGCATCCCGGTTAGAGCTGAGAAATTTTTAATGTTGTGGCTGATAGAGGTGTGTGTTCTAGCGTCAGTGTGGGTGGTGTTTAACACGAGCCGGACTCTACTGTGTGAAATGCGTTTACATTATCTCTGCTGGATAAACCTTCAGTCTGCCTGAACCCACAATAAAACCAGCACAGCTCTTTGTTCCTGCGTGTTTACGCCTCAGGAGGAGATCCAGGACGAATGAAGGATCAGAGGAGGAGGAGGAACACAGGAGGTAACGGCAACAAAAGGAGGATGAGACGAACAACAACAACACAAACAGTAGCAGCAGCACAAAGAACCACATAATTCTCCCATTCAGCCAATGTGTGTGATCAGGGTGTAATCCAGGGTGATGACACAGCGGGGAGACGCGCCACACACACATCACACACACACACACACACACACACACACACTGAGATGGCAGTCCACTTTCTGTCAGGTCACATAACCTACAAAGATAAATTGATAGGCACTAACATCTGGAGGTACCACAAGGCAGCTAGTCCAGATGGGTTAACCAGGAGGGCCCTAAAAGGGTGTGCAGACCAGCTGGCTGGGGTCTTCACTGAGACCTTCAACACTTCACTGTCCCAGTCCTGCGTCCCGCCGTGCCTAAAGTCAGCCACAGCTGTCTCACTGCCAAAGCAGACCAACATTAATAGCCTCAGCGACTACCGACCAGTTGCTCTAACGCCTGTTATAATGAAGTGCTTCAAGAAACTGGTCCGACATCACATCATGTCCTGCCTGCCACCCACACTCAACCTGCTCCAGTTTGCACACAGAGCTAACAGATCTACTGAAGATGCCATTGTTACAATGCTCCACACCACCATCTCTCACCTGGAACAACAGCGGTGTGACACCAGGCTGCTCTTTGTTGACTTTGGCTCTGGTTTTAATACCATACTCCCGGCGAGACTAACAGTAAAACTGCTGGATATTGGACTTACTTCTACCACCTCCCGCTGGATCAGAGACTTCCTGTCAGACCGTGTACAGAGTTAGAGTGGGGCCTCATCTTTCCTCAGCCCTCAGCCTCAACACCGGCTCTCCACCAGACTGTGTACTGAGTCCCCTACTGCACACTCTGTACACACATGACTGTGTTAGTTCCCACCCAGACAACGCAGTCATCAAGTTTGCAGATGATACCACCGTGGTGGGGCTCATCTCTGGGGAAACGGCGTACAGAGCTGAGGCTGTCAGATTGGTGTGCTGACAACAACCTGGACCTTAAAACCACCAAGACAACAGAGCTGGTAGTCGACTTCAGAAGGAGGAAGTCTGAGCTGCAGCCTGTCAGCATCAATGGGGAGTGAGTGGAAAGGGTGTCCAGTTTCAAGTTCCTGGGTGTGCACATAGACACAGACCTCCAATGGAGCTCAAACACCTCGGCTTTCTGACAATCCTCGGAAAAATCTTTGGTCTCTTTTTTCTGATGGTCTCTTTGCTGTGATGGTCTCTTTGGGACACTGTGTTTTGTCTGTTTACTCTTTTTTGTTCCTGGTCCAGCCTGTCGGGGGCACAGCTCCTGCTCCACAGTTGTTCTTAATGGTTAATGGTCTTCAGCTGCAGGTTGTCTGAATGCTAACCCAATGACTAAATCATTTCTCTTTGTTAACTGAAGCAAGAGAGCTCAGACGTCAAAGGTCACAGATTGCTGTCAGAAAACAGGAAACACCCTCTGGCTGCAAGTGCAAGTGCAAGTGTTTCCTTGGTGCAACTGTCACACTGACAGACTTCAGATCTTTTCCTCTGCAGGTCCTTCTCACTTGTTTCTGCTGCCTCACACATTAATCAGTCTGCAGATCATGTGACTGCAATTATGGGCTGTTAGAGGGAAACCAGATTTCATCCATTTGAATCTGGGACCTTCAAGCAGGTGAACCAACATGACATTCTGACATGTTCTCCATGTTCTTTCCCTGAGTCTTTGATGTTGGCTCATAAATGTGTAAAAAAAACTCCTTTTCTCCCAAAGAGGATAATAAACCGTTTATTCAGCCGGTGCAAGAATTATCAGAGATATTTATCAGAATTACTTCTTTAATCTCAGTTTTGGTGGAATCCCCAATGTTGGATCTGCTGCTTCATTACAAACTGCTTCCTGTGAGTGAAGAGTTAATCGGTACATCCACTGTTTGAGCTCCACGGAGAGCCGGCATCATATTTATTCTGCTGTGTAGTGTCATGTTATGGTCTGTGATCACCGCCATGTTTCCACCTGCCACTCAGAGTGCTCAGCCTCGTCTCTGCATGCGTTCCAAAGTGAAGGAACGAGTGAAGTTCCTGTTTGAAGTCGTCTCCACAGGAAGCGCAGCAAGAGTCAGAGACGAGCGTCAGACAGAGCAGGACCATCAGTATGTGCATATTAGATTCCAGTTAAAATTTGATTACATATGTCATTTTTGAACATTTCTCAATGAATTTCTGAATTTCTTCACTTTACTCTGGTACTGCCCCACATTTCCTGCTCAGCAGAAACACAACAGCCGTCAATCACAACCAAAAACACGGCACAGTTTAAGACAGAGCTCCACAGTTAATGTACACTCACATATACTCATCAGACATATATGTCTATATACACTCATATTTACATAATGTCAAATCTATAAACATCCACATCTAAATATACCACACTGAGTATGTGGTTGTGGCCATCCAAAACTTCCCAACTATTCTCTCCCAATACCAAACAGATTATTCTGCTCCTGACTCTTGTTTTGAGCTCCTCGCAGACACGAGATTGGGGTCAGACGTACAGGAGAAGATCTTGAGGGGAGCTGACAGGATGCCATGTCGTTTCCCAGAAGAAGATTTTTGTTGTGGTATAAAACTGTGTTGCCTGCTTACAGGGTGATCCTCTTTGTTAAGCAGAGGTCAGGCAGCAAAGGTTTTTTGGTTTACATCGAGGTCCAGCGTGCTATAACTTGTAATTTCAACTACTGAAACGGATTAAACCTGTAAAAGATAGTCGTTCTCCTGTACTTCCTTAAAGAAAGAAAAACAAACACAAACATACCCCAGGTACTGACAATCAGGTGCCTGATTGGTGTTGGATTAGCAGCACCTGTGAGAATGGACAGGCAGGCATTTGGTATCTACTCCAAGCATGCCAATCTGATGGTCCTTGCCACAGGGGAACTTTGACCAGATATTCCTCAAACCAAGTTCAGCATTATTTTGTTTTTATTTATACATTTTTCATGGACGCCATCCACTTCAGTTTGCCTACCAGCCTGGCATTGGAGCGGATGATGCTGTCATTCACCTCCTACACCGTTCCCTCGCTCACCTGGAGACCGCTGGAAGCAGTGTGAGAATCATGTTCTTTGATTTCTCCAGTGCCTTCAACACTTTTCTTCCCACGGTCCTGAAGGACAAGCTGGAGAACTCTGGAGTGGACCATCACCTCACTACTTGGATTTTGGACTACCTCACCGACCGACCACAGTATGTGAGGACTCAGGGCTGTGTGTTGGACAGGGCTGTCTGCAGTACGGGGGCCCCACAGGGAATGGTTCTGGCTCCATTCCTCTTCACCATCTACACTGCAGACTTCTCCCACAACTCCACCCAGTGCTTCCTGCAGAAGTTCTCTGATGACTCTGCAATAGTCGGCCTCATCACTGATGGGGATGACAGGGAGTACAGAGGACTGACACAAGACTTTGTGGACTGGTGCCAGCTGAACTACCTCCACATCAACACCAGTAAAACCAAGGAGCTGGTGGTAGACTTCCGCAAGCACAAACATCCTCCACTGCAACCACTGAACATCCAAGGTATGGACACTGAGGCTGTGGACTGCTACAGGTAGCTTGGTGTTCACCATGGTTCATCTGAGCAGGCTGTACCTGCTGTGGAGACTCGGGTCTTTTGGAGTGGAGGGCCCACTCCTGAAGACCTTCTATGACTCTGTGGTGGCCTCAGCCATGGTGACCTCAGCCATGGTGAGGCCACCACATCTCTGCTGGGGACAGGAAGAGACTAAACAGGCTGATCCGCAGGGCCAGCTCTGTTCTAGGATGCCCTCTGGCTGTTCAGAGTACCCAGCATTCTTAGACACAGAAGTTATTAAATTTAACGGAGTTAGAAATTAACAGGAAGTTAGCTCGCTAGTTTACACCTAAACATTTCATACCATGTTCTGACAGAGATTTTTGAAACGAATTCAAATGTACAGCTCTGCTACCACTTCCAACATAAATGAAGACAGAAAACTAAACAGCAGTGGCGTTTGTAGGGTTACTGAAGTGGGACTACCTGGTATATAATATTGTGCTACGTGATTGCTAGCGACACAGCTATGTTAGCATAACATTAGCACAGTGAAGCTGGAGGATGAACGCCAACTTTTTTTCCACTCGATAAAAGTTAACGTGAGGGATTCTGGTGGTCAGGGGAAAATGCAATTGCATAGCAGGATGGTATACACGGGCCAAACTTCAGTCAGGAGAACAACTGAGATTATTCATCCACAATACGAGGTTAGTTATTAATATACTGCAACAACATGGGAATAGAGCGGCTGTGAGAGGCTTTTTTTGGCTTTCCCCATATTTCAAAAGTGCTTCATCTCTTTACTATGACTGTCGCCCGGCATAATTTGCAGATGATAATGGTTTTAGCCGCTGCGATGCTTTTGACCAAAACAGGCGCAGCTTGATGACATCATCAACATGCGTTATCGCGATAGAGCAATATAGTCAAAATCTCTATCGTTAGCCAAATTTATATCGTTTATATCGCACACCCCTAGAAGGAGTCCTATTGGGCTTTGTTAGCCTTTGGGACTCCGGAGGCAGCCGACAGGTATCAACAGGCCAAGCGGAATGCGGCTCGGGCAGTGGCTGAAGCAAAAACTCGGGTGTGGGAGTAGTTCGGAGAGGCCATGGAAAAAGACTTTCGGACTGCCTCGAAGAGATTCTGGCAAACCGTCAGGCGTCTCAGGAGGGGAAAGTGGTGCTCTACCTGCACTGTGTATAGTGCTGGCGGAGCGCTGCTGACGCCGACTGAGAAAATTGTCAGGTGGTGGAAGGAATACTTCGAGGACCTCCTTAATCCCACTGACACGTCTTCCGAGGAGGAAGCAGAGTCTGGGAATAAGGGGAATGACCTGCCAATTTCCGGGGGCGAGGTCACTGAGGCAGTTAAACAGCTCCTTGGTGGCAGAGCCCCTGGTGTTGATGAGGTCCGCCCCGAGTTCCTGAAGGCTCTGGACGTTGTAGAGCTGTCCTGGTTGACACGCCTCTACAATGTTGCGTGGAGATCAGGGGAAGTACCCCAGGACTGGCAGACCGGGGTGGTGGTCCCCATCTTTAAGAAGGGAGACCGGAGGGTGTGTTCCAACTACAGGGGGATCACACTCGTCAGCCTCCCTGGGAAAGTCTATGCCAGGGTGCTGGAAAGGAGAGTTCGTTCGCTAGTTGAACCTCGGATACAGGAGGAACAATGCGGTTATCGTCCTGGTCGCGGAACACTGGACCAGCTCTTTATCCTCTCGAGGATACTTGAGGGTGCATGGAAGTTTGCCCAACCAGTCTACATGTGTTTTGTGGACTTGGAGAAGGCATTCGACCGTGTCCCTCGGGGTGTCCTGTGGGAGGTGCTGCGGGAGTATGGGGTGTCTGGCCCATTGCTACGGGCCATTCGATCCCTATACAACCGTTGCAAGAGCTTGGTTCACATTGCCGGCAATAAGTCGGACTCGTTCCCGGTGGGTGATGGGCCCTGCCAGGGCTGCCCTTTGTCACCGGTTCTGTTCATAATTTTTATGAACAGGATTTCTAGGCGCAGCCAAGTGGCGGAGGGCTTTCACTTTGGTGGCCTCAGAATCTCATCTCTGCTTTTTGCGGATGATGTGGTTCTTTTGGCTTCATCGGGTGAGGGCCTCCAGCTCGCACTGGAACAGTTCGCAGCCGAGTGTGAAACAGCGGGAATGAGGATCAGCACCTCCAAATCTGAGGCCATGGTTCTCAGCCGGAAAAGGGTGGAGTGCCCACTCCGGGTCGGGGATGAGTTCCTGCCCTAAGTGGAGGAGTTCAAGTATCTCGGGGTCTTGTTCGCGAGTGATGGGAGAAGGGAGCCGGAGATCGACAGACGGATTGGGGCTGCGGCTGCAGTGATGCGGACGCTGCACCGGTCCGTCGTGGTGAAGAGGGAGCTGAGTGTAATAGCGAAGCTCTCAATTTACTCAATTTAGACGATCTACATCCCTACCCTCACCTATGGCCACGAGCTGTGGGTAGTGACCGAAAGAACGAGATTGCAGATACAAGCGGCGGAAATGAGCTTCCTCCGAAGGGTGGCTGACCTCTCCCTTAGAGACAGGGTGAGAAGTTCAGCCATCCGGGAGGGGCTCAGAGTCGAGCCGCTGCTGCTCCACATCGAAAGGGCCCCGGGGCAGACCCAGGACACGCTGAAGAGATTATATCTCTCGGCTGGCCTAGGAACGCCTTGGTGTTCCCCCGGATAAGCTGGAGGAGGTGGCTGGGGAGAGGGAGGTCTGGGCCTCTTTGCTTAGGCTGCTGCCCCTGCGACCTGGCCTCGGATAAAGCGGATGAAGATGGATGGATGGATATAATACAAAAACCAACAAGTTTAAATTTAAATTTTCAGCGGGCTTCCTTTGGATACGTGGGCGACCCCCGGACCCACTTCATCACCGGCGCCGCTGGATGCGTGGGCGGCCACCAGAACAGAAACCTCCCTGTCGCTTGGCCAGGGCCCGGGGGCGCCAGCGGTCCGGGCTAATCCCCTCTCCTGCTCGCGGTGGAGGAAGTAGGTTTGGCCGGATGGCTCCCCGGCCTCAGTCGGGCGATGGGGGTATGTGGCGGGGCGTGGCCTGCGGTGCCGTGCAGGGAAGGCGGACGCACTACAGACTTAAATATTGTACCTGTCCTGTGGTTGGGGTTGGTAATGGTGAGCTGGCAGCAGGAGAGCTGCAGCTCTGTGTGTATTGTGAACAGCAACCGTGTATGTGCTAATAAAGTTATGCTGCAATAGACGTAGGCTGCCGGGGGATTCCCATGATGCATTGAGTTTTTCCTTTCCAGTCACCTTTCTCACTCACTATGTATTAATAGACCTCTCTGCATTGAATCATATCTGTTATTAACCTCTGTCTCTCTTCCACAGCATGTCTTTTATCCTGTCTTCCTTCTCTCACCCCAACCGGTCGCAGCAGATGGCCCCGCCCCTCCCTGAGCCTGGTTCTGCCGGAGGTTTCTTCCTGTTAAAAGGTAGTTTTTCCTTCCCACTGTCGCCAAAGTGCTTGCTCATACGGGGTCATATGATTGTTGGGTTTTTCTCTGTATCTATGAAGCGCCTTGAGGCGACTTTTGTTGTGATTTGACGCTATATAAATAAAATTGAATTGAATTGAATTAAAGAATGCTGCAAAGCATGTTAATGTCACCGGGTCTGCTGTGGTCATTTACAGATATATAATATAACACCATGGAAAACACACATGAAATTAGTGTGTGAGGAAGAAGGTGTGTTCTGAGACGGGTGTAACGTAGTGATGAAGCACTCTGGAGCCATTCAGGAAGCTGACAGCAGAAATAGTCAGTATGGAGGAGTTAGACTGAGTCCTGCTGTAAATCTGACCTTTGACCTGCAGATTTTTTCCTCTTCATCATCACTCCTGCGGTTTTATGTTGGTCTTTTCTTCCCTCCCGTTTCCTCGCTTCAGCGTCCCTCCACCTCTCACCTTGTTGCTGGGAAAGCAGAACTTGTTACAGTGCGTTGGGTAACGGCGGCCTGAGTCAGACGGCGGTGGCTTTCAGAGCGCACCGTCAGCACATTTCATCACACTCAGACCGTTGGCAGGTAACTCAAACTGTCAGCGATGTGGCAACTTGAGGCGACCTGCTGCTCCCACACTTCCTCTGTGACCGCCGCTCAAGAGGAACTGCTTTTACCTTCAGTGACCTGATGGCCCAATGCCCTGCTGACAAAGCTTAACTCTTTCCATGTGAGTCACCTCCAACTGTCATCGGTGATCACAAGGAGGAGGCGTTTCCTCCTGATTCACACCTGTAGTCCTGTTTCTTTAACCCATGTTCAACTGTCAGCCTCTGACCTGTGGAGCAGTCAGCAATCTTTCTACCACAGGAATCTGAGGAGGCACCAACGTTCTCAGAGACGGCCCCCGACTGAACCACCAGAATAATAAAAACAATGTCCATCTTGTTGTGCCTGAAGCTTCTGTTTGCCTCTGAAAAGGTTCAATTTCTGAATTTGTCTCTCCTGGTTTAGTCTGTAAACTTGTTGGCTCTATGTTCACTCGCAGTGATTCCAGGAATTAGTCTGATCCGCAGCCCTGTGGCAGCTTCTTTGCTGTCAGTTTTATGTAGTTCACCTGGTTTCTATCACAGGTTCAGGCCAGACTGCCAGTCTGTTCAGACTCTGTTCCAGCAGTTAGACTGGCCCATTTTACCTTCAGGGATCAAACCAGAACAATCTCATCAGTCATCACTGATTATTAATTATTATCGCTGATTATTATTTCTTATTACTAATAAATTCAGTTCAATATTATTATGATTATTACTGCCTGTTACCTGATTCTGATCATTAATACTGATTACTGTTTCTTAATGAGGAAAGTTATTTTTGAAATGATGGAAATGAAAATTTAAAGAGTAAAATTTTTGAATTCACATATTAATATTCTTTCATTTTTGTGCTACATTTAAAACATTTTCTGACATTTGATAAAGTTTCTATTCGACCTAGACTCCAAATGTTTTTAATTTTTAATTATTTTTTTATTTGACATTTTATTTGTTGAATCTGATTTTTTTGCACAAACTCTTTTGTTCCTCCTCATCAAAATATGCACATGGATAAATAAATGCTAATTTTCTTCTTTAGTTTTGTGTGTGTGGTACAGAGTTTTGGTGTTTGTTTTTTTTATTTTTGACCGTCAGCGGGCCTGAGAGGACAGACTTCAAACCTTAGAGAGAAGCAGCTTCATCAGAGCTCACAGAGAAATCAGCAGTGTGTTTGAATAATGAACTAATAACAGCACCGAAGGCAGCGATCACTGTGATACCCAATGTAATGCTCTCTGGGTCTGAGACATGTTGCTGAGTTATCTCTGAGCCTGACACGGGGACACGCCTGGCAGTCGCAGCGGGCTCCCTCGCTCGCTCTCAGACTGTGGCGTTGGACTGGATTCAGGGATTAGCTGTTCCAGGGAGGGAGGAGGGTTTGCTGGCTCGCATCGTCCCCCAGAGGATGCTGGGAAAGAGGAGGGAGGGCCCCGAAAAAAAACACCATCCACCCCCATCATCTGTGTGTGTGTGTGTGTGTGTGGTTGGTATGCAGGGTGATGGCGGCCGACCAACCAGCCCGACATACCGTCAGAGCTACAGAGGCCCAGAGCGGCCAATAACAGAAATGTTTGAACAATAAAACCTCCACAAAGATTTTAGTGAAGAGAAAAAACAAAAAGCAGCTGTTTTCACGGCATCAAGTGTAACCTTTCACTGTCAGAAACAAGAAGGAAATCATTAGACCATAGGCTTTTAAACAATCTTGGCTCATAATCATGTTTTTAGTATTTAGTATTCAACAGATTTACTTTTTTTTTTAAATGTAATATTCGGACGGACGGGGGGGGGGGGTCAATAGGTGGAGTGCCCACTCTACGTCAGGGACGAGTTCTCCTGAGTAGGCTGAGGTGTTCGGCCGTCTGACAAGGATGCCTCCTTGCCGCCTCCTGGGTGAGGTGGTCAGGGACAACAAGACTGATGAACTCTGACTTCACAAGGAAAACTATGAATCAACTATGGCACTATGACGACTATGAACTAACCAAGAAGCTATGACGTCTGTGTCCACTATGACTTTAAACTATGACTTGGGAAAAGTAGCACAGACGACCTGACGCCGACTGAATGAAAACACACAAATACACACATGAGGTGATCAGGGGAAGTGGAAACACACAGGGACACAGCTGACACAAATAAACATCATGACACCACAGGGAAGTGAACTAAGACAATGAACAAAGAACACAAGACCTCTTCAAAATAAAACAGGAGACATAACAGGACACATACATGACACAATCATGAAACATGACAGACAAACACACACAGATACAACATGACGAACCAATAAGAGACACTTAAACACAGGCATAAGTGAAAGGAAGACACTGACGACAAGGCCACATAGTGCACAGGAAAAGACTCATAACTAGGAAGACACAGAATAACCTAAACTAGACCTAAACTTAAGGCAACCTGATAATAATCCTGAAACTTAACATTCTTTCAATGTAGCATAAGAAACCACTAATACCAAATGCACACAAAATGCAGACCCTGTCACAGACCCAGCCCCTGACACCCGCCACCCAGCCCCAGATAAGAAGAAGAAGATGGAAGTTTTTAAACACAACTCTCCTCCTGAGTTCACATTTTATGACTTTATTGTCAAATATCCTCCAAATACAGAGGAGATTATTTTGGTCACTTTTTTACATGAACATCAACTAAATCATAAATGTCTATTTTAATAAGTAGACTAATAATTCATAACAATGTGAAGAAATTAACCGATAATCTGGTGCAGTGTTTGTGTCCTCAAACCTGAACAGATCTGGAATATTTTAATATTCAAAGACTTTCAGACATCATTTATAATCGATTATCTCCCCAAAACCTTTTTATAAAGTCAGTGGGCCTCCGTACAGGAGTGATGTGAGTGAAGAGTGAGAACCAAAGAGCAGAGAGGAGAAGCTGTGAGCAGATTCAGGAGTCGCAGATGGAGCACACAGAAGAGGAGAAGAGCTCCACCTGCAGGACAAACAAACAAACACATCCAGCTCATTTTATCCTGAGACCTGATAGAAAAGCATCATCATCACTATTATTATTATTATTATTTACAATAATGTTATTATTATTATTATTAATAATGTCTGTATTTGTTTTCATCCCAAAACTGAAACAAGCAGCAGGATAAAATCAGAGCTGGAGTTTAAATCTTTACAGTCTCAGAAGGACAAATCTATGGTCTGTCTGATTTGTCTCAATGATACACATATATACTCATATGTACTGTATACACTGAATATATACATGACTTGTAAAAGTCACAAAGCACTGAAATGATCACACTCTTAAATAAAGACACATGACACATGGCTGTGACTGGTTTACCTGTGAAGCTGACCGCAGCGCCGCAGTGCTGAAAGCGCTCAGGGTGGCCGTTCAGCCCATTAACCTCCAGATGAGGGGCTGCTGTGAGCTTTGTCCCACATCAGAGAACAGCTGCTGGTCTTAATGTGTCTGCAGCGACGCACATGGAGCTTTCATTAGCATCTAAGAGCTGCCTACCCCCCTCGTCTGGAGGATCCACAGAGGTACGAGCAGAGCTGTGAGAGCTCCACAAATCTGAAAGAACTTCATTCAGGAAAACACACCAGGTTCAAATAAAGAAGAGTCAGCTGCTCCCTCGCTTCCACGTGATTGATTTGCAGATTTCACTTCTAAGTTATCCGGATAACTTTCATGTGTGAACTTTTTATTTCTTTATATAGTGTTATATTTTGTTTTGTTTTAAGATCTAGAGCTTTCACCCCACAGGCCTCACATGTTCTAGATGAATTTAGAGTTGTTTTTAGATCAATGCTGAGCAGGAAGTGACAGGCAAGTAAGGGAAAGTTATGCTGTGGTAAAGTGAGACACAGCGAGCATTGAACATGACTGAGAACATTCCAGCCACTAATTTTCTCTGCAAGTATGTTCCTGGACAGCTTTTAAGGTTACAGCAGTAGGAATTAAACTCCAAACAACTTCATCACTGGAGGGGCCACAAAGAAGATCTGGACAGTTCGCAGCATTATACTGACCAGTTTTCTGTTCTTATGTGGAAACCAGGTAACAAGGTGCCGACTCCCTCCAGCAGCAAAGGAACACCACCCTCGAAATGAAGCCACACCGAAGACTCACCGGAACCAGCTTCTCCACAAAACAACAACATCGTGGACATTTTGCCGTTCATACACAAAGCACTGTCCAACTTTGACCCATCCTGGAAATCCCCCATAAAGACTTTCAGGTGCTGTGTGCGTCAGTTCATCCAGCAGCAACAATTACTGCTGAAAACTTAGAGACTTAGAGCTTATATTGTCATTGAGCGGTTTCTTGCACAGCGAAATTGGGTAGCTGGACCACAAAGGTGGAAAAGTAAACAAAAAATATATACAATAAAGGGGGGGAGGAGCAATATATATATGTATATATACATATATGTGAGTGAACTATATAAATGGTGTATGGGTAGAAACATTGAACAGGATATTGAACGGGTGGTGGTTAGGGTGGTCTTTAATAATCCCCCTGGCTCTGGAGAGACATTTTGAGTTGGTGTATCACACAGGCATGGCGTGCACCAGCACACTCTCGATAGTGGCACGGTAGAAGGACACTAGGAGGTCAGTCTGCAGCCTGTTCCCTCTCAGAGCCCTCAGAAAATGGAGGCGCTGCTGGGCTTTCTTCACCAGGGCTGATGTGTTTGTGGACCAGCATAGGTCCTCAGATATGTGGGTGCCGAGGAACTTAAAGGAGGACACCCTCTTCACATAGTCACCTTTTATGGATAGGGGAGGGGGATCAGTTCTTGTTTTGCGGAAGTCCATGACCACTTCCTTTGTTTTCTTGGTGTTTAGGGTGAGGTTATTGTAGTTACACCATTCTGACAGTTGCTGTACCTCATCCCTGTAGGCGGTGTCATCATCGTTGGTGATGAGCCCCATCAGAGTGGTGTCGTCTGCAAATTTGATGATGATTGTTACGGGCCCCAGGAATGGTGCCACAATAACAAAGGAGAAATCCCTGCAAATACAGGTAAAGTTCAGGAGCAATGAAGACAGTGCACTCGGTTTGCCTCTCAGATTGCATCTCTTATTCAAGTTTCAATAAACATGAACAACATTAACAATATATATGTGTGCATGACTCTTTCAGTCCCAGTGTCCATATCTGTCCATTTTCCAAAGTCACAAGTAGAAAAATTAATGGATTCACACTCTACACTTTCCACTATTTTACATGTGCTTCATGTGATCGCTCAGTGAAAGTCAAACAAAAGTACATACATGCTCTTGCTTAAGCAATTGAAAGCCACTGTGATCTACAGTGAATTTACAGCAATATACAACTGTATTTAAAGCAAACCACGCTCTTATCTGGTTGAAATCAAAGTGGACAACTGTACCGGTTCTGAATACTGAAATTGAGCAAAAATAAACACACATCATTTACAGCACACTAAAGATGAAACTCTCTTTTGCATAACATGGGCAACTTCTTTCTATTTTACATGTCATTAACACTCACATATAAAACAGCTTTATACTTTCCAAACCTCAATGACACTTTAACAATAAAACATCTTTGTATCATAAACTTTATATAAAATAGTAAAGTGTGCGGGAGTACCAACCTTCATAATGAAAAGAAAATAAATCTATATGAATGACCTTCCTACAAGACAATGCTCTGGGCGCTACGACCCACAATAACAAAACATTACCGCGACGTTTCTGCTAGCGGCCTGCGCAGCCTGACCCCGCTGTCCCACACTGATGCGGGTCCACGCGCGGCGGTGCCCATAAGTGTTACAGGTACTGTCTTACTTCTTTACAACTTAGCATGGAGATGAAACATTGCTATGTAACAAACAGTGGTAGTATTTTTTTATCAGGTACTAACCTGCAAATACAGGTAAAGTTCAGGAGCAATGAAGACAGTGCACTCGGTTTGCCTCTCAGATTTGCTGTGTCCCAATTCGGGGTATGCACGCTTGAAGTACGCACACTACGCGTACTACGTACGGTGCGTACTATAAGTACGAGAAGTGCGGAAGTGAGAGGCTTGTAAAATGGGACGGTATATGCTTCGTCGCGCTGTTCAGGTTGCCTAGCAACCATGATACTAACCGCGAGACACGCTACATACAGCTTTGTTTGACAGAAATGAAGGAGAAAATTGTTTTGTTGGTCAATCATTTTTGTCATGACATCACTTTGATTAGTTGAGTATCTGAGGCTGAGACCACAGGACTGTAAAACATGATTCAAGGGCTTCATTTCTGTACTGAACAGTCATTTAAGATTAGCTAGTAAATAATAATTAGTTAATGTTGTTCATGAGACTAAAGTCATCTCACTATGGTAATGTAAATATAATATGGCCAATATTATAGTATTGTCAGATTATTATGATATATATATATATATATATATATATATATATATATATATATATATATATCACTGACTGTCAGCTTGTTGTGTTTGTGGATATATGACTGACTTTAATTATCCATAAAATCATCAGATTCTCTGTAAGATTAAGGTCGACTATATGTATATTTAGAAGTAGAGGCTTTAAAACCAAGTTAATGCTGAAAGTACAAACATCACTAGTGTCACATAACTTTGCCGACATGTGGCCAACAGCAATGTTTTAATGTTCTTCGTTATTAAACATTCGCACATGAATAAGTGACGTCATATTCAGTACTTACTTTTGACAGTTCACTTTTCGGCCGCTCCCTTCTGCCGTATTTTGCGGCAAAATTATCCACACCCACCGCCGCGCTATGAATTGTGGGATATATGGGACCACGAAGCGTGCACCGGACCACGCTTGATATTTGGGGAAATCGACGGCGCATTTGGAGTATGCATTTCAAGTACACTTCGAATTGGGACAGCCGTCGTCGCGTGGCGGTGACGTAACCACACTTAAAATGCGTACTTCAAGCGTGCATACCCCGAATTGGGACACAGCAAGCAACTGCGTCTGAATAGTGGGCGGAAGTCCATCCCCCTAAAGCAACTGGGTTGCACCTGCCTTAAAATAATAGTTCCACCTGAGGTGTTGCTCCATTTTTTTGTACCTTCTGTACAGTTCATGTGACAAAATAATATACAGGTTAAATTGGTCATGTTACCAAAGTCATTTTGAATATTAATAGCCACAGAAAATAACTGATAAACAAATTTAATTAATTAAATTAAATGATTAACACAAACGTGGCCATGCATTTTGGGTGTGCCACATGATGATGTTGCAGAGGTGCGTGGGGGTGCAGTCACTGGTGTAGATGGTGTATAGAAGTGGACTCAGCACACATCCCTGTGGTGAGCAGGTGCTGAGTGACAGGGTGGATGATCTCTGGTTGCCTGACTGATTGTGAGCGGTCTGTGAGGAAGTTTTTGATCCATGCACATGTGGAGGGGGGGAAGTCCAAGTTTACCAGCTTGGCTATAAGAATTTCTGGGATGATAGTATTGAAGGCTGAGCTGAAATCAATGAAGAGCATCCTTACCGATGTCCCAGGATTCTCCAGGTGATGCAGAGCGGAGTGGAGGGTGGTGGAAATTGCATCCTCTGTGGACCTGTTAAAAAAACTGGTGGGGGTCGAAGCTGGGTGGGAGGCAGTCCTTTATGTGCTTTAGGACCAGCTTCTCAAAGCACTTTACAAACTGGAGTCAGTGCGATGGGTCTGTAGTCGCTGAGGCTACTAATGGTGGTGGACTTGGGGACTGGGACTATTGTTGGTCATTTCAGGCAGGGACAGAGGCATGTGACAGGGAGAGGTTGAATAGTCTGGTGAACACAGGAGTCAGCTGGTCGGCACAGGCTTTGAGCACTCTATCAAATTTTCTGTCAGGGCCAGCAGCTTTCCTCTGATTTACTGGAGTTGTTAAAGAGGTTATCTGAAAACACGACACTCACAGAGTTGGTGAGATCCCTGACCAAAAGAATGACCTGACTCTTGTTAAAAAAAAATGTAAAAAACTGTCATCGAGCTGCAGACCAGCAACATGAGGGCCACCTTGGTGCTTTCAGGAATACCAGAGTAGCCAGAAGAAGATCTAGAAGCAGTGGTCCAAACATCCTAACCCACCTAAAACTCTCAGAGGATGTATCTAAAAACATCACCTTTAATCGTCTTCATCATCTGGGAGGTCAACGAGACGGTGCACGCGGACACAGAGCGATTGTGGCCAAACTCAAATACTTTAAACAGAAAGAGCCGGTGAAGAGCTGCGGAGGAATGGACTTCAGGTCAACGACCAGAGAGATTCTGGAGCAACACAAGGTCCTGTTTCCGATCCAGAAGAAGAAGTTAATCCAAGTAGGCTCCTGAGCTGTCATCGCAACCAAAGCACTACATCATGGCTGTACCAAGTCAGGTGATTTGTACCTACACAAATACCTCTTCTTACCTCTGCTTTTCTATTTTCACTCTCCCACTAATAGAGTTAGTACATAGAAGAAGTAATGCCAGTTTAATCAACATAACCTCTTTTTTTATTTTCTTCTCGTTTTTTGTCTTTTGGGGGGGGGTATTGTTGTTGTTATTATGGTGAAGAAGAGCAGGGAGGCAGGCAGGTGTGTGGAGCAAAGCCGTGGCTGTGAAAGCTGTCGAGAGGTCCAACGTCCGAATGAAGTTTCTATGGAGGAGGTTTGGCAATCTGTGAAAGGGGGACACCTGAACATGATGGATAATGTCAACCACGCTCCTCCCCAGTAGCAGAACCAGCAGGACTAAAAGCTCCATGTTCCCCGAGCCATTAAACTGTACAGCTCAGCACTTGGAGGGGGGGGGGGGGGTGTAGTAGCAGGAGGAGGGGAGGGGTGGACGAGGTCAACCCAGTGCAAAACACAAAACAAAACACACTGACACTGTATTACAGTTTAATTCCTGGACTTCCTTTAATTATTACATATTAAATTCTTATTGCTGGTGATATTTTTGCTCTTAAACCCTCTCTTACTTAAAAACTCTACAAAAACCAAAACACAACAGTGATATAGAACTACCAAAATTTTATCACTACACTGTAAAATCTAATATTGTGTTTAATTATAAATATTAAGTAGACTGAACTCAATTTTTATCAATTTGTTGTTAGAACTCAATTTACAAAAGTACTTTTTATTCAACTGAGAAAAACTAAGCAACCTGGAAATTTTGCTTCTCAGTGCTGATAAAACGATATGGTTTAAAAATGCCATGTTACTACCTTCCTCCTCCCTCGCACAGATCAGTCCACCGATTCATTGACTGATCAGTCCAGATCAGTCAATCAAGATGGCGCCAAGTATGGCAACCTCATCACAAGCTCCCCAGAGGAACCGCTGTTTTTTGTGTTTAATTTTACTCTTCCTTTATTTCTTCACTAGTAACACTTCATGTTTTTTGGTATACGACCACCAAACTTTACTGGACATAAGAGCTAGGCTGTCTCATCATTCCCCGAAGTTCAAGTTGCAGACCCCCATTCATGTCGCCTGAGACGCCTCTGTTGGTCCGCATAGCCGGCGATAAGTCAGACTCGTTCCTGGTGGGTGATGGCTCCGCCAGGGCTGCCCTTTGTCACCAGTTCAGTTTGTAATTTCTGTGGACAGAATTTCTAGGCAAAGCCAAGTGGCAGAAGGCTTTCACTTGGGTGGTCTCAGAATCTCATCTCTGCTTTTCGCAGATGATTTAGTTCTCATGGCTTCATCAGGTGATGCCCCCCAGCCAGCTTAGGAATGGTTCGTAGCCGAGTGTGAATCAGCACCTCCAAGTCTGAGCCGGAAAAGGGTGTCCTACAACCGCTCTCACAGACCTGTGTATACAGAATGTCAGTTATGGTTAGAGCACAGGGGGCTTGGGGATCACGGGCCACAAAGTGTGCTCAGACTGAAAATGAGTGCCCACTCTGAGTCAGGGACAAGTTCCTGGAAGAGGAACTTGTGAACAAGACCCTATCTTAGGGTCTTGATTTATTCATAACACACGTGAAAAGACCCAGGAAAACCGAGTTAATGATCAAAACGATAACAAAATGACGCTGAAAACCGATAAAAACCCTGAAAACCATACATTTCACACCTGAGCCTCAACTCTCGCGGCCCGGTACCAAACGACTCATGGACCGGTACCGGTCCGAGGCCCGGGGGTTGGGGACCGCTGGGCTGGAAGACTGTTTACTTAGCCTGGCAGGGCGAAGGACACTGTCTCAGCTGAACTATGGACACGCACACACATACCTCCCCTCTGATATGGACATCGGGTCAGTTGGAGGCGCAGTCGAAAGATTGCAGCGGTCCCAGATCAGATGTACACACTGGAACTCTTTCCCATGTTGCTGTCTGTGTTTATTGTTTTATGGTGTGTAAATATCTGTGCATTCCTGTATTATCCTTTTGTGTTACACATTTCAATGTTTTTTTCCTCGCTACCTAGCCTGACCTGTCCCTCCAATGTGATGTTTGTGTATTGTATGTACGGTCGGCAAGGTCTGTCATCTCTGCAACTGACAAATAAAGGCTATCTCATCTCTCATCTCATCATGTTTCACTGCACTGCTGTCACAAGTGACACTATTTAACCAAGGTGGAGTTTTTATTTACACGCTTGTCAGGTTTATCGTGTTTCATATGTTTGTATCTGTATGATGTCACAAGATTAGAGCAGGTGAGTGTCACCCACCTGCTCTACTCTTTTGTGAGAGGCAGCCAATGAGGTTCAGGTTCAAGTTAATGTTTATTCGTCTAACAAAGTTTCTAAATCTGTGAAAGATGATTTCAGACTGAGGTTAAGCTGAGTGCTGCCACTGCCACACGTTACACTCAGGTGCCTTCATGAAGCAGCGGTCCAGCAGCACAGCTCTGTGAGCTGGACGGAGGCTCGGCCTGGTCTGCAGAGTAAACAGGTTCATCCGCCTCGTCCCTGTCACTGTCCTGTAGACGTCCCACTGGGTAAAATCGCTCAAACTCTGGCGGCCTGTAATTCATCTGCAGCTGTAAGCGCATGAGCGGCGACTGATGGTGTTCAGTGTTTGCTGCTAATCAGCTCCTACTCTGTATTCATGTGAAGTGAGCTTGGAGAGGATAATGGGCAGCTTTCTGCTCTAGACTACGACCCAGCCCTCCAAACCAAAAAAAAAAAAGATTTTAGAAAAACCAGACGGCTGATAATGTGAGTAAACATGGAGTGCTGCAGCAGAGGAGTAAAACTGTGACACATGACTCTGGACTGTACCTTAATGACTGCTGAGGATCATTAAACATACAGAACCTAAGACCGGCTGATGGAGCTCACAGACATACTGAAACCAGCTCTCAAGATCTGGGTCTCTGGGTGCCTGTGAGTCGGCATTCAGGGCTGATGTTTGTGTAAAGAGGCATTAAATCAATAAAGTGTGTTATTTATCACGAGGTGTGTAAACGAATGGGACGATTGGGTGTAATAATGATGCAACTCCCCATCTCTTTAGAAGGACAAGCCTTGCTGTGATTGGCTGCCTCAGTTTAATCTTCATGAAGTGTTTTTCTGGCAGTAAGCTCGGCTTTTTGGCTAGTTCCTCGCTTCTTATTGTAAATGCACCCACAGTGTTTCAGAAAGAGACCCAGCCCTCCTCTCTGACACTTCCCAAAGAACTGAAACTGAAGATCTTACTTGGGCTGAAAAACCCTGCAGTTCTTCTAATGTCCACCAGAGGCAGCAGTGATTTAGTCCCCATAAAATTAACACGTTTACAGCCTGACGCACAAACTATTTGGTCTCTATATATAATTTGTCCTTTGTACCAACTGCACGAAGGTTTCTGTAACTTACCTGTTTAAATTATTAGGGGCGTGGCCTCTTTGACTGACAGGTCAGTGGCAGCACAGGTGGCTGTAGCTGCTAGCTGTCTGCTAGCTTGACCTGAACTGGACCTTTGTGCTGTTGGAGCATTTGTAAAGACATCATGTGACCAATAATAAGGCTCCCATTAGGTCATTGTACTAACAGAGCACACAAGGAGGTGGAGCTCCAGTTTGGTGCACTGTGAAATTAAGGATTTGATTTGTGTGTGACTGAGCACTGATTAGCAGATAGCTAACTGTTTCTTCCGATGAATTTCCACTAGGTTAGATTTATGGTTTCTTATTTATGGTCAGTGCTGCTGTAGATTTGCTGGATAATAAACACAGGAGCTGTCAGACTGCAGAAGCTGCTACCGTTGTTCATTTTGTCAGTTTTGGAGGGAATGGCTTAGTCTGAGGATGTGCTAGCTGATCTTAAAGAATAGAGTCTCTGTGGTTTCTATGCTCATTACTGTCCCATAGAGACAAACCTGCATACATGGTGATTTCCTGTGTCCATAAATCCCCTGAACATCATGTTGGAAGTTCATTTTAAAAGCAGCTCTTGTCTTTGCAGCTGTTACACTCAAACTCGGCAGTGACCTCAGAAAAACATCCACTGTAACTAAGATAATGTAAACTGCCTGTTTCTGGAGCTGTGATTGGACGATGGGTAGACACTGTGTCATGGTTATAGGTCTGGTGTCAGAGGATTTATGTTTGATTATTAATATTCTGTGATTTAGTGGTTTTTCATGGTTTAGTATTTTGTACTTCTAGCTCAGTTATTCTTTGGTTTTTTGGTGATTTCTAGTCTTGAGGTTTTGTTACTGTGCCTCTCCCGTGTTCTTTGTCTTACGTCTGGTCATCATGGTTTCTATGTTCATGTATTTCCAGTTTCCCGTGTCCTGTGTTATTCTGTTTTGCTTCCTCCCTGTCTCATGTGTGTGATTAGTCCCAGCTGTGTTTCCCTCCTGGTCCTCACTCCCTTTTTACCCTTTGTGTATTTAGTCCTCTGGCAGTTCGTCTGCTGCGTTTCTCCTCCCATGTTTCCATGTTTCGTTTAGCGTACCCCAGTTTAAGTTTTTGTTTGTTTGTCTTCCTTTTGTTTATAGTTTTGTGTAGCCAAATAAAGGCTTTCTTTTTGTTCATCAGCTCACTCTGCCTCCATTGTCTCATTTTGGGTCTGCATCCTCTTCACTCCACGCCGTCTGCCTTTCCGGATGTAGAAACCTCTTTCTTTTATTTTACTGTAAATTGCTTTGGTTATAAATGTGCTATAGTAAGAGAATTTACTTACTTATTGGTCCACAGGTGGAGACTAAACTCGGTTTTGGTCGGGTGTCAAAGGTTCTGACAGTTTTCATGTGGTTGGATTCGAGTAGCACAGCTAATAGAATTAACTCTGCCGAGTTTACAGTCCCAGTCTCAGGAGACCAGAACCGAAGGGACCCGGTTTAAAGTAAGCCCACGGTGTCAGTGCTGAAGCCTACCTGAGTTCCTGTGGACCATGAGAGGCTGAGCTTTGTGATGATGAGGCTCGTTGTTCTGCAGACTGAGTTTCTCCTGCCTCCTGAATGAGAGCTGTTATCTGCTGAGGATTCATTTAAAGCACGTTTTGAAACTGGAAATGAATCGGCGTCTTATCGAGGCTGCTGCTCATTTTTAAATCAACATCATTTCACAGGCGTGCTTGGTTTCTGATAGGAAACACTCAGGGTCGGGATAAATGATGGGCTCTCAGGCTTTAATTAATCACACTTGAAAAGACTTTGACCTTCTGAGGAGAAACAGGAAGTGTCAGATGTGACGAGGAAACGGTTGCTTTAATGAAGCCTGTATGATCAGAAGTTGGAGGACTTCAGGCCACCCTCAGAAACTTTCCTGATGATCAGCTGACATCGTTTAGCTTTTCCGAACATTTCAAACCAACAAAGAGATGAAGGAGCTGTTTTTTTAAATTTAAACTGGCCTCCAACGTTCAGACACGTGAAATTAAAGCTCCCCGATCACACTTCCTTTGGTGACCTCTGGGTCAGATCGCTGTTTCAGCTCCTGTCAGAGGCGGCGAGGACAAGTCTCATGCTTCTGGAAATGTGTCTGACTGTTTGGGTTAGGAAATCACCACAGGCACCGCCCTCGCCCACCGACAGAAGCTCATGACATTCGTGGTTAAACTTCAGGTCATAAACATCTGCGTCAAATAACATTAAATATTACAAATAAAACAAAACAGGCAGATAAAATAGAAATACATTTAGTTTACAAAACTCATTAAAAATATCATTTAAAAAATCAAATTCCTGTGACATCAAATAATGTAAACAAAATACAACGAAATGGGACATAAAATTAAAGGAAAATAAACAAAATGCTATTTCAAAGAAAATAACAGATTAGATCAATTTATACAAATAATATAACATTTAAAATATTAAAAGTAGTTCGATGGGTCTGAGTCAGGCAGGTCATTGAACATCAGCACACAAACGTCTCCAGTTTGCTTTGTTTGGATGGAAATCTAAACGAGAGGGCGGGGCCAGAACATGACAACGGCGAGGACAGAGCCCGTTTATCATTATCGTCGGTTATTTAGACGCTCATCTGCGTCCTGAACATTCACCAATCAGACCTGATCAGAGGTACAGACAGAAACACACAGTAATAGTAAGTTTAGTAGCATACATGTCAATATCTAATAACAGTAATTATGATATAAGGACTGATGTTCTGAAAAAAGCTAATCAGTTTATTGATTATTGAGCTTCAGTTAAAAAATATATTGATATGTGCGACATTACGGATCCTCATAGCTGAATGATGATGCAGCAGCAAGTGATCAATATCACTTATAGTATCAGAGGAACGAGCAGCGATAAGTGAAGAAGCAGCAAAAAGAAACAAGAAGCTCAGAGTGATGATCGCAGTCACAGACTAACAGGAAACAGGAAGTCAGACTCAGAGGAGACACTCTGATAGACGAGGTCACACCCATTATTTTATTTCTCCTGCCTGATGAAGACTCTTCCTCCTCGTCCAGCTGTAATCTTTAAATTCCTCATTATCGGACAGAGTGGCAGCAGATCGAGCTCTGATTGGATGAAGGCGACATAATGAGCAGCAGCTCCTGCGGCGTAATGAGACTCTGCCTCACAAAGACTTCTTGTCTTCACCAGGAGGAGGTGAGAAACAGGGGCGCCGCCGGGGTCAGGAGGTCAAAGATAAACGCTTCGTGTCCAGACGCTCTACCGCCGCCATCGATGGGTCTCAGAGACAAAGTTCGACCTTCAAGTCAAGCCTACCCGGTGTTACTTGCCTGCAGCCTCTGGCCGTGAACTGAGAGAACTCTGAGGGGGAGAAGTGATTATTGATTGATAATCAGTAAAAGCTTCAGACCAGTTTCAACCTGCAGAGACGATTGAGCTGCTGCTGCTTCTTCTGTGACTCAGATTAAAGCCTCCCTGCATCCTGACACCTTCTTTCTGAGAAATAAACCAACAGACAGGAAGCAGAGCGACGGCGACACAAAGGCCGAGTCAGAGGCGCTCATGCAGAAACAACAAGGCGCTAAAAGGCCGTTTGTGGCGTCTCCATGTGGTCGATCTTTGACTCGCCGCCAGCTGAGCAGAGAATCCGCCATGATGTCCGCCGGTTGCCAGCTCGCTCAGACACCGGGGCGCTTTTCTTCCTCCTGACTCAGAGCAGGTCTGCAGGACGAGGAGGAGGAGGAGGAGTGAAGGCTCCCTGCGGGAGCAGGAAACACTCGTCAAAG